>NC_052360.1:36588705-36691361 GCF_009727055.1 Benincasa hispida | reverse complement strand
CAAAAAAAAAAAAAACCCACATACCAGTAGTGTCATTGATTTGTGCTTTCAGTTGTTGATCTTCCAAATTTTTGGCGTCGCAGGCAGATATCATACTGGAAACACCTTGCAGCATGGACAAAGAACGAATTGGAGAGAGAGAGAGGGGAAGGGAAAAAACAGTTGCACCAATACTCACTGGCCATAAGTTATTTTATGTCAATTTCATCTGATTAAACTTTTAACGAATAAAATAATACGAGTCATTAGAATTCATATTATCAAGTATAGTTTTTTTTCTTTTCTTAATGACCTTACCATTTAAAAAATGAAAGGACATGCAGCTGGGCAATATAAAAAAAAATACTCCAAAACAAGGGGTGTGACAAAAACTTCACAAGAACAAAACAGAAAAAAAAAATGTACCATATAATTTGAAACTTTGTATTTTGTTTAAAAATTCTAATTCAAAACAAGAAGCAAAAAATATTTTAAACTCATTGGTTAGAGGAAAATGTTGAACCTACTTGAAAACCAAACCTCCCATCTCCTCCTCTACTATTTATCCCAAGTCATTGTTTCAAGTTTCTACACAACTCCTGCAAACCACGAACTAGGAAATTCTAATATATATTGACTCACTTATCTAAAATTACCTAGCACCTGCAAACCAACAATATTTCTACAACACAATCCCAGAGTTTATTTGCACAAGGCTAGCTAACAGGGCCAAAATTGAAATTAAAACCTATATCTCAATCTCTTATTCAACCAGAATCATATAATAACAAATATCCATATTTTCAGTGACATTTTCATCAAAACAAAATCATGCAAAGTAACAAACAAATAAATTTCCATTAACCAATCAACAAAACGTTTTTACAAATAAGGTAAGTATCATATGTCTAACAAGTTTTCCATACATAATGCATAGGTAATCAATTAAGTGATAACAAACAGACATCATATATATCGTCCGATGAATTTACATATTCAACTCTAGTCTCGTCAAAATCCAATTGACTATACTGTGAGTTTGTCTCGTCAACTGCAAATAAATAAGTGAACATAATACATTTTTAAAAAAAATACTTGTAGTAGCGTAAGCTCACAATGCCTACACAAACTCAAATTGCTCCATTTCCGACTACGTTGTATCCACATACAATAAATATTATGCGAACAAATAGTGAGTTTGTAATGAGGAATACCTTGTAAATGAGCATTTCCACAAGAAGCATCTAATGTTTATATTCGTGGTGAAAAAGTGAATTCTCCCTGACTTTGCTGCTTTTTTCTACCACCATCTGGATGTAGTGAAAAGGAATTACCCACAAACATTATATAAGTTCCACCACAATGAGACCCCCCCTCATTTTGAGCAAAAATAGAAACTAACTTGGCTATTTGACTGAATAGGAATCTATAAATATAGTTTTCTAAAAATATAGAAGATTATCAAAATAATTAACATCAGCAAATACTGGTCACTAAAAATTATTTTCGTACCATTGCCCAAGGTCTTATGATATTCAAATGCCTCTCGATATATTATAAGAAGAATAACCTGTAATAACTTCAAAAGCATATATTATTTGCAGAGTACATCAACATGTGCAAGACGATGGATCCCAAGAAGTTGAAAAGGTGAACATAAATATCAACATATATGTACATTAAAGAGGCAACAATCATATCAAAATTAAAATGGTTCTTAAGTTCCTAATGATTTTTTTTACAAGTATGATGCCTCAAAACAACGAAGTCGCCATCTAAAATTATCTATAGCACCTACATCGGCACCATGGAAACCAGGGAACCTAAAAACTATAAGATAACACTTCAAGAACCCGCGTGGAAGATATTATGTTTATATTTAATATAACACTTTAATGACCAACTACACAACTAGCAATCCCAAGGTTCCATTCACGCATACCTAAGTCGACAGCATCGATCATCTCATTGAAAATTTGAAACAAGTAACATATGTATCAACTTCACACAATTAACAAAACGTTGGTGAACAATGCATATTTATGACACTTTTACATTGTCAATAAATACATCTCATGCCAGTTTGTTAAATGTGAAAGAAATTATTATATTGATAGAAAGTTATTTTTTTAACCTGTCAATACACGTGATTGCCATCATCAATTAATCCTATTTTGACAAGAAGAATCAGAATGGTTATCACAAAATATATACTTTCGCTGTTTTTTTTTTAGTATCAAAAGAGGAGGAAATGAGAAGAAAATGAACAAATTATTTTTACATGCAACAAATTTGATATGATGGGAATATATACGCTCTAATACCATCATAATTCATCCCCCGTAAGCATGTCAAAAGCGACTTAGGATAAAAGATTCAATCATAATGAGGCAAAGTGAAAGTTATCTAGCTAGTAGTACCTCATATCGATGGGAACATTGAACATCCTCTCACTTCTGCTTAGCTCTTTGTGAGTTTCTGTAACTATAGTGCTTCCTTGTCCTTCCCAACCTTGAGGAATTCAGTAATTCTCTTCTCATATAGGACATGGCCCCAAAGGCAGAAACATCTCGAATCAAACTCCTCACAATGATACCTCTTTTTTGCTACATTTCTGTAGTTATCAATTATCAATCAAATTCTACCCATCAATTTTCAAAAGTATCATGCAAACAGAAAAAAACTGCGATTTGAAAATTAGCAAAGGAAGAATAGAGTATTTACTAGCATGGGTTGAACATAGGTATGATTGATGCACATTTTAAAACAAATTGCCTACTTAGAAATCTCTCAAATCCACACGTTAATTAGCATTCTCACAAAGTTCTAAAAACATATAAACGTAGAAGTTCTCACAACTTTTATTACAAGTCTAGAAATATTTATTTCTTTTAACAAACAAAGTAACAGAAAATGGCTCAATTCAGCGCCACAACTCACTATGATGCATACCAATTTCCTACATATTAGGGCAACAGTATCAACTAAAAATAGTGTATTAAGGTCAATCAGCTGCAGTAAAAAATTTATGTCCTAAATGACCAATTACAACACCTACTCATAATCACAACAACCTCAGCATAATCCATCAGCTCCTCTTTAAATTATATTCATCGACATGGAAACAATTCTACAAACACACACGTGAGGTCTGGTTGTCATTGTTCACATGTCAATTACACACGGTCATTTATTTCTTTCCTTCTAAGTGGCAAACTTTGTCTCCATGTTTAGTATCAAATGAGTTTATGGTGAATAAAGAAATTCAAGCATTCTTTTAATATATGAGAATATAACTTCATTCTTCCAACAACAATCAAACTAAGGCCATACTGGGATATGATAAGGATGCTATGGTTGTGTCAATCTAGTTGAGATAATCGGGTGCATCTCTTGATCCTAGGATTTTGTGTTATTATATTTTGTTGTATCTTTTATCTCTATTACTTGATGTCTCTATATATTTTGAGCATTAGACTCTGTTCATTACATCAATGAAAAGCTTTGTTTCCGTTTTCCAAAAAAAAAATCACAACCAGATATCTTCTATAGGCTGTACAACTATTGTCGTCCTTGAATTCTAAAAAAATAAATTGCTTGTTATTGTTAGCTACTTTTGCAACTATAATTAATAGAAGAAAAAAATACTTTACATACTCAACAACAAAAATCCAAAAATGATAATTTTGCAACCATTAAAATAACAGCTTAAAACAATATGGAAAGTACTTTACTTACGTTATCAACAACAATATTTATGCAAACTGCGAAAACCTTGGTTGAGTGGATGGTGGGTTTGATTAAATTTTGGGTCCAGAATGCTTTAAAAATTAATAAAATGAGTTTTTTTTCTCAGAATCCTAACCCGGTACTGAATATACAAGTCATTATAATCTCTCTTTTTTTCATGACAACGACCTAACCAACAAGATTATGCAACAAAAAATGAATTTTATATATATACAAACAAAATAGAACGAAACATGCAAAACTGAGTATTGGGAATACTTGAATTGAAGAGCTATTAAACAAAGACATCCAAATTCTGAACTGTTGCGTCCTTCACTTACTAAGCAATCATAACAAGAAAACAGTAAGTTTCAAAAAAAATGTAGTAACTATTTTTACGAAAAAAGCCATAGAAAATGCAGAACGATTTACATAGTCAATATAAACTCAAATAAATACCCTAACCTATAGCTATGTGAATTAACCTTGTTGGTTTGAAACTTTTGAAGCTCCGTATCCAACTCCAAAACGAAGTGGGTAAAACCAAATTGGGTCATGGTAACGAAAATAAAGGGGAGAAACTCGAAATTTTAACCATACCCATGCTGGACAAGACAGGATATAGACTGGAGGAAGAAGCTCCAACCACTGTAGCAGCGTCCGACGAAGCCTAAGCGTGCTGTGTGGCGGTCGGCGACCTGTGCGCGAGGACAAGAGATAAACGGAGGCACCGGCGACGATCCTAGGCGCGGCGCGACGGCGACTGGGCTGACGCTCGAAGACGACGGCAAATGGATAGCGCTGCAGCGGCGGTTGTTCGGTTGAGCGGTGGTCAGCGGACGGTGGCTGTTGAGAGAGAAAAAGGGATGGTTTTGGGGTTTTCTCTTGGGCTTGAAGTTTGGTTCGCTTAGGGGTGTCCAAAACCTCCATTGTCCAAAAAAAAAAAAAAAAAAAAAAAAAAAAATCAATCAATTCAATCCCATCCGTGCACTTTTGATTAAGTTATCAACTCATCTCAATTGTATTAGATTTAAATAAATGAAATTTTTTTGAATTCAGTTTGTTCATAGTTTTACTTAAAATAATTTGAATCAGTCTAAATCAATCTGAACTTATTATTAATTTTAAAATATTTATTTTTTAATTAATTTTATTTTTTTTATACTCTTAAAAATACTTTTTTAGTTCTATGTAAAAAAAATCGTTATTTTACCATTTTTTATAATAAAAATTTAAATAAATGACCCGACTAATCCAAACAAACCCAACCATAAATGTTTTTATGGTTGGGTTTGGAATTATTTGGGTTGAAAAAATTTACCACCTAATAATTGGGTTTGATCTAAAAATTCTTTCAACCCAACCCATGAACATCCTTAATTCGTCTATTAGATAGACAAAATTTTGAGGGGGAAAAAATGGGATTTGCTCAGAGTGTTCAAAAAACTCGGTCAAAAAAAATAATCAATCTAATCCAAACCGCACCAATCAAATTTGTGATTGGGTTATCGTGCAATTTTAATTGGGTTGGGTTTAAATAAATATTTTTTTGTTCGCTTGGTTTAATAGTTCACTTGACCAAAATCAATCTAAACCTTTTTTTTCTTTAAAATTTAAAAAAAAAAAATTATGATACAATTATATATACATATATTTATTTTTTTATTTAATTTCACGATTTTTAGAAAGTTC
Source organism: Benincasa hispida (assembly GCF_009727055.1). Classification (NCBI taxonomy): domain Eukaryota; kingdom Viridiplantae; phylum Streptophyta; class Magnoliopsida; order Cucurbitales; family Cucurbitaceae; genus Benincasa; species Benincasa hispida. Next base: position 36,685,961 of record NC_052360.1, on the reverse strand, counting down.
ATTTTAACAATTTATAAAAATAGTTTATCATTCGTTTTGAAAGAAAATTTACATTATATAAATTGAAATTGAGTTGTTAATCTTAATTTGAAATATAAAAATAATTAAATCAAACTTTTACGTATTAATGTTTTACTTTTTTATAACAATAATTAAAATAAATTACCCTAGTAACCCAAATATTTCATAGTTGAGTTGAATTGGTTTCATTTTTTAATAAGGGTTATTTAGGTTGAAGAATTTTACAGTCGAACAATTGATTTGGTCTAAAAAGTACTTCAAACTCAACCTACGAACACTCCTATTTGCCCATTTGTTGAGGTCAAATTCGAGTAAAAAGATGTTCAATGAACTATATAGTTCCGTTTTCTCTCACAAATTACTCTCATCTCTCACGATCTATTTCTCTAGTACTCGGGCTAGCTTTGCAACACAAACTAAATAGAAAGAGAGAAGAAAAGGCGATCGAAGCTGCTCGTATGAACTCGTCAAAGTTGGCGCCTGGTCTTGTCGAAGTTGGTCGCACTGGATGACGAAGAAGAAAAAGAAGAAACGGGAAAGAATGGAAAAGAAAGAACAGAGAAAAAAATACATAAGGGTGTGATTTTGTAAAACTATTATGAGTAGACAAAAGGTCAAAGTTTCTATATTTTAAAAAGTGGGGCAAACGTCATTTTGGGTTTGAGAATGTGTTTTAATTTTCTCAATTTAATAGTTTTTTTTTTCTTTTGAGAAATTTCTTCCTAATAGTTAGGGAGGGAGGGAAACAACAAATGAATGGTTTTCAATCTAACTAATTATAAATACGTGGTTTGAAAATGTTTACAATATTTACGACATAACTTATATGATAAAATTTAAAATTTTGATTGAGAATTTGTTTTTCATTGAGTTTAACATGTAAATAATTTTCATGAAGTAAAAGAGAAAGTGTCTAAAAATGTATATTTATTGTTTATCATACAATGTATCTATTAAGAACTATATCTAACAGTGTAATTATGGATTTTCAAGAACTTTATTATAATTTTGAATCATTCTGTTCAACGACAACAAATAAAACAATCTAATTTGTATTAAAACCGTGACTTGATAACGATTTTATTTTTTCAAAACAAATATTTTCATTCAAACCAAAATATAAATAACAAAATTGTGGTAGAGAATCTTGGAAACATAATTTATAACGTGGAAATAAGATTTTTGAAAAATAAACATACTTGGATGATTAAAATTAAAATATTGTGATGTAATTGAGATGAAATTTGTAAAATAAAACGATAAGCAACAGAGACAAAATAAGATAGCTAGTAAATTTTTTTATAACATTTTTGTTTGTTTATTAAAAGTAAATTTTTATGATAATTTTTGTTTGGTTATACAATCAAATTTTAAAATTCAACAAAATTAATTTACCAATTTGATTTTATATTATACTAAAGCTACTTCTTATCATTGAAACAAAAATTATTTAATTCTCTTTGAACGAAGTAATGATTTTTATTTTTATTTTCATCCTTCCAGTTCTTAGTTTACTATTCATAAAATGATTAAAATTTTCGTCAGGTATAAGATTACATGTTTTTTTATTATGCAAAATGAATATATGCATGTAATAGATTGATCTATCGTATTTTCAACATCATTTTAAATAAAATAATAATATACTAATTAAAAAAAAATTAAGACCCTAACTATACACATTCCTCAAAATAGACCGATCATTGATTTTCCTAAACAAATGTTTAAACAAACTATAGTTATTTATAAAAAACAAAAAAACACCCCCACACAAAAAAACAATAAAAGAAAAGACATTAACAAAAAAGTACCGTAGATATAAATTAATTTCTTCCTAACAATGGGTAGACAAACACTATTATTCAACTTCATCGAAATTGAGATGTAACATTACAATCTTCAGATTAAAGATATAGATACGACTAAGGATTGTCGGTACCAGGCAGAAATCACGGTTGTGATCAGCGGACGTTGGTTGGGATTGGGTACAGACAGCAATTGGGATAAAAGTGTTGCGGCTGGAATCGGCTGGGTCACGGCTGAGAGGATCCACACGTGCGCAACTGGAATCGTTTCAGAGGGCTTCAATCGGTCGAAATCCGGATAGGCGGGTTGGAAATCGCCAGCCGGCTGGCGTTCGAATGTGGACAGCTCAGCGCGAGGCTGAAAGCCGCTCAACGTCTGGCTTCCAATCATTTAAGGCACGTCGCGACTTCCGATCGTCTAAGGCACGCCGCCGGAAGTCATCTGGTTGCTCCACGGGTCCGTCTGATGCCTGATCTAGTCAGTTGGCTGGGTTTGCTGGTTGCCGGTCATTTGAGTTGGGCTGCTCCAGTCGGCTAATGAAGATGTGGTAGGACCGTCTGGAAGTACTGTTCTTTAGTAGTCTTTACGACAATGGCTATATCAATGGTTGCGATGCCAGATAGCACTTGTGATTCTCCTGTTGAGTTTTCCTCAATAGTGGCCAGGGTTTCGTCTTCATGCTCTAGTACCATGATGAAAAGTAATAAAAGAAAAGAGAATAGAGGCACACAATAGTTTACGTGGAAAACCCTATAATAGGGGGAAAACACAATATAGAATGTTTCTTAGTAATTTTCTGATACAAATAATACAGGGAGACTATATATATAAATATAACGGTAGGAAACCCTATAGCACAGTTAAAAGACAAAAAGGCCCCCAGGGCAATTCCCTTGTTTTCAACAAATATGTGATATGAATCATAGATATGGATGTCAATAAACAATCTACAACTGGTTCGAGTAGGTCGAAACACATGTGGAGTAAGATAGAAGATGATAAATTAGTAGAATGCTTATTGGATTTATCTAACATTGGCACATGGAAGGTTGATAATGGTACTTTCAAACCATAGTTTCTTAATCAAATAGATAAATGGATGGCTGAAAAAATTCCCAATTGTGAAGTTAAGGCTGAACCATACATAGAGTATGGAGTTAAATCATTGAAGAAGCAGTACGACGCAATAGCCGAAATGTTAGGCCCAAATTGTAGTGGCTTCGAATTGAATGATAAAGAAAAGTGTATAGAAGTAGAAAAATATATATTTGATGAATGGGTAAAGGTAAATGTAGATTTTTTATTGCTCCTGTAATGTTATCATGTTTATTGTTGAAATGTATTAAAAGTTTATTTATATTTGTTTTCACGGAGTCATTCAGATGCAAAGGGACTGAGAAACAAGTATTTTCCGTTCTACAAACAGTTAACCATTATTTTTGGAAAAGATAGAGCAAATGGACTTGGTGCAGAAGGTCCAGCTGACATGTTTGGAGCGGTAGAGCGAGAAATGGACAACAATGATATTTGGAGATAAATTGATGGGTTTTATGTGCTTGATCCACTAATAGTTGGAGGGGAAGAAGCAGATGGACCTACCTCGATGAGTGAAGCAACAACAAATATACTATCTACCGCACATACATCAAATAGGTATAGTAAGAAAAGAACAAGAAGTGTGGACCATTGGTGGCTGCAGTGAATGATATTAAGAATGTTACAAGCAGTCATCTTTCAAGCGTTAATGATGACATTTAAGAAATTGCTATGTTTTATCGACAGGTAGCCGAACGAGAGTCTACAAGAGAAGCACATCGAAACTCATTAGTTAGTGAAATTAGAAAGGTAGATAGATTAAGTGTTTGACAAAGGGTAAGAGTGGGTAAGATTATCACTAAAGACCAATCTCAGATTGACTATTTCTTTAATCTTCCACATGACGAAAGATATGAATTCATAATTGGGGTTCTACAAAAGACGTTCATTCTTAAACTGTGGGAATATTGTAATATCTTCTACGTAATAAGAGATTTTATAATATATTATACATGGACGATATATATATATTGATGCCCTTATCAAATGATGTGTATTCTTTATTTTGAGCTACCATGTTATTGCTTGCGAAGTATCCTCATTTTAAATGAGTGTTGCACTATACTGTTATTTGTAACTACGAATATTGACATGATATAAATGCTTATTTTGTTTATATTTTGATATTATTTATATTTGATTTTTGGAATAAAATATAATCTAATATAATCTAACTGCTTAAGGTTGTTTTTAATAATTACATAATAAAAATAAAACTGCACAAATTAATTATTTGAAATCAATTAAGACAAGTTTTTTTTATTAGTTATATGCTTTATAATTGCACAAAATTTTAAAAGTGATAACACAATTTAAACAAAAATAACATTTACTTAGGTGAAATCTAATAATATTCTCATGCAACACCAAACACGTGTATTACTATTCCCATAAAAAGTTGATAACATTTTCTACGCAACCAAATACAATTTATCTTTAATTCTCATACATATTATTCCTAGACATTGTTTTCCCATGCACAAACAAATATAGTCATCCTTGATTTTCAGTAATTTTATTTCCAAACATATAATTTTTAGACATCCTTAATTCCTGGACATCTAAAAAACCTCAATCCATATGCCCCTTAAGGAAAAAAAAAACATGGCTTGACTATGATTCATGGGACAACCATAGAATATGCTATTTAGAAAGAAATTCACGACCTTTTGAATTTTCCAAACTTAATATTCTAGCATGTACTTTTAAATCAATAAGCTAACCTTGCATTGCTAGAGTCTACAAAACCTTATAACCCTTAACTTGTATACCAATTATAACAATCCGTATTTTTCAATACAACTATTAGAATAATAATATAAAAACATAATCATCATAAACTTTTACAACTTATGTATTTAACTCATTTATTTTACTATAATTCTTATTTTTAAAAAAATTCACATTCTTTTTATTGATGCCTCGACCAGGAAACACAAACTTGACCTCCATGTGACAACAACATTAAATTTATAATTTGGGGAAATGAGAATTGCAAAACAAAAAAAAAAAACTGCTCCAATGCCAAAGTTAGAGATGGAGAACTCCATAATGGAGAAGAAATTAGAAGTTTAAGTTTCAGATTAAGATTTCAGATCTTCGATCAAGTTAGCTAAATCGAAGTTCCATTGACAGAGATATGACCGAAATAAAATCGCAAAGCAAGAGTTGTGCGATGCTAAGCTTATGCTTAGCGATCACACATCTTTTATTATGTAAAAGTTGATTTTGTTTTGGTCATATCTCCATTGATACAATTCCATTTTAAGTAAATTACCATTCATTTTTATATGGATTCGTGTTCTTTCCAATCATGCTTATAAATTGAGCAAAATGTTAAAAAATCTTTACTTTTAAATGGCCTCACAAAGTTTAAATTGAAATCATTTTCTATATTTGAGAGTTTTTGTAATATAAGAAGAAACACATAGTAGAAAAATGGATAAGTGATTCATTTAAAATGATAGTAAACTAAATATTTCACATCTCAAAAAGATTAAAAAAAAAAAAGTTTTTCAAAAAAGAGGTTGGTTTGATAGAAGTTTTTGGATTATAGGTTATGTTTGGGAAATGTTCTCATTCTCTTTCTCATCTCTCCCCAACTTTTCTTCATTTCCAAGAAATATGGATGAAAGAATTGAGTAAATTGACTTTATAGCTATATTTCTATTCTTGAAAGATGTAGGCACAAATAAATTTGTAATTTTCTCAAGAGAGAAAAAAGCTGTAATTGTTCCATTATTTATCATTTCATGGATATTAGTTAAAGGACATGTCATTATTGAATCGTTATAAATTTAATAAAGTTATGCATACTGCATTTTATCAAAACCTCAAATATATGTCTTCTTTTACAGGATTCCAGTAAGGGAATTAAGCCAAGCTCAAACTCAACTTCTTGATTTTAGCCTGCTCCATATCCAAATTTCACTTTAGAGGTCTCAGACATTATGAACTTCACTTGGCCTCAAGGGCGTAATGAGGCATTGTGTCAGCCTATTACTCTCGATGAGGATCACACTATGTTATTTTCGATGGATAGTGGAAAAGTTCATATTCCTGAGGGTTACATTGTGGGATTTTTTAAATCTGCTTGGAGTGTTGTTGGACATGAGGTTTGCGATGCAGTAGTGTATTTTTTTTATACTTTATTCCTTCCTCAGGTGGGAATGTGACGTTTATCACTTTGGTTTTGAAACGGCTTGGCCAGGGGCCTTGGAGACTTCGAGCCAATTTCTTATTGCAATGTGCTAAAGAAGTGCATAGCAAAGATTATTGAGAATTGACTTTGTTCATGACTCCCTTACTTCATTACTCCTAATTAGTATGTTGAAATAGCTTTTTTTCGTTGCTTGCAAAGGACCAAATAAAAAAAAATATATAATTATTGATCACTACAATCTATACTACTACGTAGTACAAGTGGCAAGATAGGGTCGACCCATAAGGAAACAAGAATATAGTTTCAAACTAATCGGATTTCTAGCTAAAGCGATAATGGGAAGGGGAGTGTTTGGAATTGTTTTAGAATTTAAAACGAGGAAAATAAAGTGTGGGAATGTAAAATGCAGAAAAGTAAAGTGCAAGAAACTAAAAATGGGCCTAACTTATAGAATAGGATTCACTCAACTGTTTGATTTGATCATTGGATTTTTCATCAATAAATTCATACAAATTAGTGTGCTTATCCTACTTACCTAAAATGTCGGGACAAGTGCCCTAATGCATTAATTAATTCCTTATTTAAACTACATGCTTGAACACAGACACAGATACGGCTACACGATACGGATACAATCAAATATGATGATTCGTCAATTTCTAAAAAACCAAGATACAGATACGTCTAAGGATGCGTCATTTTTTTAATATATATTTTTAAAAAACGAGGATACTGATACGTGTTGGGATTGATGTCCGAATTCTCCCGGAGTCTTTTTGTTTTATAAAGATACACATTGTTTAATTAATAAAATAATTGTTATTTAATTCTAGTATTTACTCATATCAAACAAACAAAGCTCCTTGGTTGTCTTATGCAAACTTGAGCATGTATATGTGATATACTAGTGGATCATGCCTTAAGTGATAACCTAAATAGATTTTGGAAAAATAGGCATGCGTAGCGGAAATGAGGATCAATTTTACTCTAATTGCACAAAATTAACATACAACCCTTAATTAATTAATTAGGTTTTTTTTTAAAAAAATATTACTTTTGAAGCTCCCAAAACTCTTCTATCTCCACTCGAACACGAACCGGACAACCACTAGAGCTGACCTACTGTCCTCTAGACTCAGAACCGAGTTGTGGGACCGATGGATGAAGAACTCGAGAGAGAGAAAGAGATGGAAATAGAAAATGAATTTTTGGGTTGGGTTTGTGTTTTGAATTTTTCTAAAAAATTGTGATTTCTTTTAGCCCAAATTCAGAACCAATTTTGGCAAAATGTTAAAAGTCTTTTCTCCAAATTGAAAGCCTAAATTTATAGAAAAAAAGCCATGCAAAATTGCATAAAACAAATTCATAAAAATCCAACACCTCAAAATCCACTATCTAAGTGGCCTTGATGTCTCCACTATAAGCCAACACCTAACCCACTATCTTGTTAGTGGAATTATCCAACAAAAGTTTGGATTTTTCCACTAACTTTAGTCAAAGGGCAAAACGGTCATTTTGTCAAAGTCAAACTTTGACCAAAAAGTCGGCATTTTGACCTTTTATGATTTTTCCCGTGTTGACTAAATTTGACCTTCCGAGCATGAATCTGCATTCATTTTCTCAAAATTCAAATCATATTTGAATATAAGGTCGATCAAAGTTTGACTTTTCAAAGTCAAAAAGTCAACTCTTTGACTTTTTACATCTTTGACCATTTCCATGATTTTCGAGCTTCCGAATATAAACATATTCATATTCTTGATATTTAAATCACATTTAAATATTAAAATTGTATCTCTAAACTAAAAAATTGACCACTTTATCATATATACTTGTCGGTTTCTCTCTTTACCTAATTTAAATAATTCGAATTATTCTATCATACTGTTCTAAGTTTATTCCATATGAGCTAGTAGGGAACTTAATGGACCTATAGATCATGGGCTCCAACGATCCGAGATTAGCTGGTTAAACTCTTTAGATGGAGATAATCAACATTCGTTAACTCACGGGTCATTCCACTATAGTCTCGTAGTTGCACTCCCCTCACTATAGATATATTTGTGTCCATATGATATAACCATGATTAGTAAGCTAATCCTTCATAGGTTGTTCGTAATCTCGATTGGGTCGTAAAAACCGTTTTACCCCCGAAACTACATCTTATTCCTCAAGTTCCACTGATCTTCTAATGAACAATTGGTTTAAGGTCCAACCTATAAACCAAACCCCTCTCGGGCCAAGGAGAGGGTGGGGCCCCTTGTTCAAGATCTGGATTCAGTACTAAAGAGAACAACCTATCTACTATCCTTATAATGGGTAAGAGTGAATTCCGTCTTGCACCCTATGTTCCTAGATATCCACTTGATCTTACCCCTGAAATGAGAGTCTTATCGGGCCAGGGATAATGAGCTGCCCTCACCTATGCAGATTGTTTAGCTCGTAATCGTGTATTGCCAACAACTTGTGAGGTTGATGACGTATGCGTTTTGCGATAATAATAATATGTGACACCGTGTTTTAAATGATGTATGTGGTGATGCTTAGATGCTTTCGTAGTATGTGTTCGTGTAGTGTGAATGTGTCACAAGTTTTCTTACGATAAAACCAAGTATAATTCCAACGCAAGTTTCTCAGAGTGATCTGAGGTCAAACACGGGGATTGCGGTGATTAATGCGATACTAATGTGATATATGCGATCGGGAAACGAAATAAGAATTAATTGTGTTGGGAAAAGTAAAATACGGTAAAAAGTTAAATGCGATAAAAAATAGAATGCGATGATAAATAAAGTGCGATAATAAATTGCGGTGATAAAATAAGATGCGGTAATAAAGTATAACGCAGTAACAAATAAATGAATAAACAATTAAATATACAAATTGAGGATTGGCTGTGAAGATGTGCAAATATCTGATGAATACGATAGCAAGTCTTGTGAAATACGTCAGAAAAAGAATGGGTTGAGGGAAAGGTCATCACAAGTTCGTCAATCTTGTTGAGGACACAACTAAGGTTCCGCTTTCCCTTGGCTTACACTTTTCAGTGATCGGTCGCGTTCCTATATGTCTATGGTGAAACAGGGATGAACGAGGTGAACGCAAGGTTGTTTCCATCTCTGGAAATACTTCTCGCTTTAGTTAACGTATTATTCCAACCTTCTTTCGAGAGGTGGAATAACACCTTCACTTATGCTCTTACAGGTGAAGATGCCGTTGAACACGCGTTAGCTAAACTTAGCCGATTTCTTCAACAACGATTAACTTACTCGCTTAATCCTTCCCCCTTTCCCCGGAGGATTAGTTACACATGGTAAAGGAAATGAACGATGAATGTATGGTGAAGAACAGAGAAATGACGATGAATATAATAATGATATTAAAATCTAAAGGCCAACATTTGTTATAGATAATGAATGAAATATTAGAGATGAGCACAGGGGATGAATAGAAAGTGAGAACAAAATAAGGAAAGTGTGTTAATGTCTTGACATGGATCCCGATTGGAGACGATTTGCTTGCCGGTGTGTGAGAGGAATGTAGTGGAGAACTTCCTTCTCAGTCTTGTTTTCTAGGTAGAAGTTATCTTTGCACAGAGCTTCTTCTTCGAGAATGGGAATGAATTTTTTGCTCCTGAGACTTACCTTTTGGTCTTGTCTCATCTTTCTCCTCGAATTTTTTCTAAGTTGTCTCTTCAGACCAGCCTCCTTTCTTTGAATTTGATGAAGCTATTTATAGACCTTGGCACCTTCTGTATCAGTGGTCCCACTCTGAAAAGCTGATTTTTCCTGCCATGGCTTGGTGGAAACGTCCGCTCTGCTCCACATTTAATTTGTCAGATCGTACAACAGAAAAGTTGTACAATTTCAGAAGTCATTGCGAATGTGTCGCTCTTTTCATCTATGATCGATTGCCGCATGTGGTGCTATTGCGTTGATCTTTTTATCGATTGCCGCATGCGATGGAAATGCGTTGATCGTTTGCATTCTTGATCGATCGCTGCATGCAATGCGAATGCATTGTTCTTTTTGTCCTCGAGCTATCGTCGCATGCGGTGACCTGTTTCCTGTAAAACAAAGACTTGGACATTCCATTTTGCCATCGCAATGGGGTTAACAGGTGTGCTTACGACATTTTACAACTTTTGCGTTTCTAAGCTAATTTCTATACGGTCGACGTAACTTTTTCCTTCTTTTTGTCGCATAATCTAAATAAAACAGTATAAATAACCTGCATTTCTATAAGTTATCATACCCCCAAATTTAGATATATGCTTGTCCTCAAGCATATCCTCGACTAAGGCAATTCAACTCAAATCCTATCCTAACTTTACGTCGATCGACTACTCTGAATGCTCCACCTCTACATAATTTCTCAAAACTACAAATTCCTTCTATCCTTTGAACATTTCTTCAGTATGCTCTACTTTATTCTTACCTAAGACAAACTTCTGCTCAAAGTTATCTTCTTGTTTTGAAAAGAATGTTTTTCCTATTCTTGTAAAAACAACAAAGTGTGTCTTTTATGCAGTGGCCTGGTTTGCGTCATCCTACAGAGAACGTTGATCACGGTTACACCCTTCATTTTGGCTTGCTCCCACGGGTGTCATGCGAGCATCCAACTTCGGTTGTGTACCAAGTTCAACTTCAACTTTTGATCCTTAGCCAAGTTTTAACTTTTGCTGGTCAGTGAAGTCGTCTCTTTTATTTTATTTTATTTTTTTTTGTATTGTGTCGATCCTGGTAACCTACCTTCGTTTTGGCTTGATCCCATGGGTGTCATGCAAACATCCAACTATGAGTAGGTTCCTTTCATGACTTAACTCTTATCAGGTTGGGATTTTCTTTTGCGCTAACAACAGAGTTTTTTTTTTTTTTTTTTTTTTTTTTTTTTTTTTTTTTTTTTTTTTTACGATGAACACATTTGCTCGGACCTTCTCCACCCCCAAATTTAGAGAGTCGCAAAGTCTTCATTGCATTGTTTTGGACAGAAAAGACAAAACACTTAGTCAAAATTTTGATAAGAAGGTTTGAGCAGAGTCTTGTAATAGAGAAGGGAAAGTAGAGCTATTGCGATGAATTATCTAAGTGTTGGGCAAAAATTGTAACGTATAAAGAAATTGCGCTAAGGTTACGTATACCACTCATCATGGCAACGCAAATAAACAATGCAAATGAAAAGAAAGGAATTACCACAATAAATTGACAAAGGATGCTAAAAATAAAGAGGCTAACCCATAAGGAAAGAATAATCACTCAGTTGTATAAAATTTTTCTAAGTACACAAAGAATTATAATGATCGCAAACACAAAATTGTAAGCATATACAGAAGAATACAAGGTATAGCTATCTATAAAAAAATTGTTTGAATGATCGCAAAAAGAATTCAAAATTGTGAAGGAGAAGATGGTACACCCCCAAATTTAGATTTGCGGTGGGGGCTCTTGGTGAAGAGGGCATTGCGGAGGAGCTCCTTGTGGCGCTTCTTGAAAGTACAGAGGTTGCTGTAGATGTCGAGGCACCATGAGACCATGGTACTCATGGTTGCGTCCAACCATCTGTTTTTTAATCTAGCGAATGGTAAAAATGTTGCGTTGAATGTTGACCATCGCCTGACGCAACTCTTTGTTGCTCTCTCACAACTCTGTTAATGAATAGTGGAAAAAGGATAGCTCTGGAGATAGAAAGCCCCACATATCTTCTAGGGCAGCGATAAGGGATGTGGTCGAGGGTTGCGCCGTAGATGTCTCACCAGCATCGGTTTAGGGCTGAGCGGAAGGGGCTACTCCCAGACTGTGTGGGTCATCAACATACAACGATGCTTGTGGTGAAAAGTGGGGAGGAGATAGATGGCGGGTGGAAGCTGCTGGAGATGCGGGGTTGGAGTCGGGGGTAAGGAGGAGATTGGTAAATTGTTCGGGAAGAGGGGAAAGAGGTTCAACTATTGGGCTCGGTGGACGAATGGCTAAGGGTAAAGGGTCCAAGGGTAAATTGGTTTGCTTCTGCGGTGAACTTCCTTGGATAATTTCCTTTCCTTTATAGTTGCGGCGCTGCTTCTTAAGTCTTAGTGGTTGCGGCGTATTTAAATCAATGAGGGGCCGTTTCGATGGAAGCTCGGGGCAATGCGGCAAATCCTTGAGAAACATTCTCAAGATTTTGGTGTTGATGATGCCATGCACTTTTAGCATGGGTTCTTCTTCAATGCCCGCACCTACAGATAGGCATAGGCTCGAAATTGTCCATGGAAATAAGTATTGGCCTCTCACACGGCCAACAAAACCTCAGATTTGCTTCGCAAAAAGCTGGCCCACATCAATCGGAATGTTGCGCGCTATGCAATATGCGGCCATAACTCGATCCTTTGAAATGGTTTTATCATGCGATGTTGGGATGAGTCGCCTTTTCACCAAATAGGCCCAAAGGTGCACTTCTGGTAGTAGCCGGTTGGAGGCAAGGGTTCTTATGTCAGTTAGGGACACCGTCCACTTGGTTCCTGGTTGCGTTAATACGTTCAACGCATCCTCCATATCTTCTTCTGTAGGATCATCAATCAGTTTGTTACTCGGTGCTTCTGAGAAATTCTTCAACTGGTAGAGTTGATCGATGTCCTCTACGATGAACGACACTACCCTCCCTTCGACGATAACCGCATCTTCAGTGTCGTGGAGCTGGCTATGGTAGAAGGCCCTCACTACCGATGGAATTACAATGGATGGCACTGGCAGAAAGCTTCCCACCCATGTTCCACCACAATGCTGATGATGAGATCCAGTAGTGGCGCCGTTGCAGGAAAGAAACCCATTTCCATCCATAGATCATCATTTTTCCTTTTGGTTGTTGGGCGCCTCCTGGCCGGCGCAAGCTCGCTGCTCTCTATCTTTGCTTTGCCTTTTTCCTGAGCGGACGCAAGGTGGGATTTTTGTCTTTGGATGCATTCCCGCACCTTGCATTACTTTTGTTTTTCCTTTTCCCACTCTTCCACTTCTTTTCTTTTTCGCTCTCTGACGCGCTGAATATTTATTTTACGACGCATCTCCTTTTCCTCATTTTCTTTATTCTTCGCTTCTTTTTTTTTCTCATTTCCTTTTCAAATTGTTCCAAGGCGAGCACAATGCACTGCTCATCCTTGAGCCTTATTCTCTCCTCTTATTTTGCCCTTGCGTTATCACGACGAACCTCCTTATCGTGAATCTTTCTGGGCAAATCGCCTGATGCGATGATTTGGCGTGCCTGTGTCATTTTCTCTTCTTTATCCTCTAATTTTATTTTTCTTTCTTCCTTCTCTTTCTCTATGCGTTGAAAAATTGTTGGGTCACTTGTTGACCCTTACAGCATATGTTCCTTGCAACGTTGCATTAAAGGGGAGATGTCAGGATCTTCTTTATCGTCCAACGCAACTAATTTGGAATGTGACCATAAAGCTAGTAGTTGCACTGATGATTTAACTTGCGTTGACACCCCCTCTTCCACCCTTGCGGTGATTGATTTTCCATCAACATCCAAACTTTTCACCCTTTTCCTCATTTCTTCCTCTTTTCTCGGGCGTTTCTCTTCTCACTTGCGTTGTTTTCTTTCACTTTTCTTTTTTTCTTTCTTCTCCTTCTCTAGCCGGGCGACTTCATCTTCTTCTCCCCGTTTTTCTTCAACTTTTCCCTTCTCCTTCTTTTCTTCAGACTTCTTCGTCTGCTTCTTCGCCTCCATAACCTCCCAAAATAACCCTTATGGGTCCCTCATTGGAGTCTGTTGGGGCAGTCTCTTTAGGATCCAAAATGGTCAGGGCCATTCTCCGCGAAGCCACCGCTAACTTCTTCTCTGACGGCATGGGCTGGTTCACTACTCTGGCCTCCGACAACCCCTCGTCTCTTTCTAAATTCCTCAAAATAATCCCGAATACCTCCTTGTCATTTCAGCTCACTCTTGGTTGAAGGTATTGGAAGCGCCACCTTAGGTCTGGTGGCAGGGGCACTCTCCGTGCTCGGCCCCTCATAGTGGGTGAGTGGTATTGCGGCTACAGAGGTTCTTCGCCTGGGTTTTTCGACGATTCTAGGGGTCAGCTTTATCTGGGCGGCGAGGTGACGGCTGGCGGTGAGGAAGGCGCCTCTCGCACGGTGACGGGGGGTATGGGAAGGGGACGATGGCTTGGAAAAGGAATGATATGATTGTCCGATTGGTTCGGTAAAGGGAAAGAGGTTGGAAATTTTTTTATTATTCGGAAGAAAGTGCGGAAGGGGATGATGGTATGCAGAGAGATAGGGTTTTTTCGCGAATGGAATGAAAGTGAGCTCATCGGGCCGAGAAGGTACGATTTATAGGTTGGGCCTTGATGGGCCCAATGCAATCGCTGCGATGGCAGGCTTTGGTATTCCAAAAAGCCTGCGACGCCCCTCCCATTATGACATAGCGGGAAAGGACATCCCTTTGTCTGCTATGTAATAATTTCCTCGAGAACTGAAGTGATTCGACTACCCTCTTCGTGAATATTTTATCATTTTTTTCTTTTATTTAATAGGACGGGCGCAATGTTAAGTTGTTAACGCAATACATCTGTTACTGCAAAATGCATATTTGCGGAGGACGAGCGCAATGTACATATTAGCACAACACAACCATCAATGCAATGCATTTTTGGAGGATGTGTGCAAGGTAGTTCTACCAGCACAAACACATCCGTCAACATAGTGCGTATTTACGGAAGATGGGCGCAATGTACATACGAGCGCAACTCATCCATCAACACAATACATTTTTGGAGGACGGGCGCAAAGTGTATCCATTAATGCAAGATACACCCGTCGATGTATGCATACCTGACGTGTCATAGTATCACCAACATCCCAACGCTTATCCCAAAACCATATTGATAAGACGTTCAGTGTTCATTTACATCATTCATTCACAGAAGATTAATTCAACGAAATCAAAGGCTCATTCAACATAAACTAAAATTAACGCAAGCTGAGATTGAAATGAAAATGAATTCAAATTGGCAGGAATATAAATCAATGCAAGCAATAAACTAATTTCAATAACGCAATAACAAAGTAGTAAAGAAAGTGGTAAAGATAGATGATAGGGATGCTGTTTTAAAAAGGGTCTTCAGTGTTACCGCAAACGCATCCCCGCAGGCGATCAGACTTGCCTGCCCAATGTCACTTCTTGACTTGTTCCTTCCTACTCAATCCAGGTGCTTCTGAGTTGTTGGGTAGTGTACCAGGTTTTCTGTTTCTAAGCTCGACCGTCGATTGTTCAACCTGAACCTCCAAGTTGTATGTGTTGTTGAACGGGTTATTCCGAATAGAGTATATTGTTTGTGGGTTTGATGGGCATACTTCCACTGAATGACCCCCTCCGCATTATACACAGCTTATTGCTGCCACTTGCATTAGCGTATTGGCTTGCGCTACACCCTGGGAGAGAGCTTGTTGATTTATCGTCATCGTTTGGAGGAGCGAGGTGACTGCGGCCATTTGAGCACCCAATGTGGTCATTGTATTTGCTAGTACAATGGCCCTTTCCATTTTCCTTCGCTCTGGGCCTCTTTCTTTATACCCATCATCAACCCAGTCATCTGTATTTCGCGAGATGTGATCTAAGATGACTTTTGCTTCAGTGTACGTCTTATCCATAAATCCTCCTGCCGTGGAGGCATCTGCAATAGCTTGTGTCGATCTATCCAGACCGTTATAAAAGGTCTCCATGAGAATGTACTCGGGAATCCCAATATGCGGACAACTTTTTACCAGTCTTCTAAATCGCACCCATGCAGTGCTCAGAGTCTCATTTTCCATTTGCTCAAAATTTAACACGTCTCTTCGTCTTCTTGCATTGACTGCGGGAGGGAAAATTTCTTCATGAACCTCTCAACCAACTGATCCCATGAATTGATCTTATTTGACTCCAACAAATGAGCCCACCTCTTTGATTATCCCGAAGTGTATACGAGAAGAGATATAGTCTTATTCCTTCTGGAGTCATGCCAGGGATGGATAATGTATTACACATCTCTACAAAGCTGGTTAGATGTGCATGCGGGTCCTCTCCTTGTAGACCTCCAAACTGACCTGTATTCTGAATCATTTGGAGCATGACCGACTTAATTTCAAATCTTGCATTCTCCTCCACCGTAGGTCTTGCGATACAAGGCGAGAAGTCGTATAGGTTAGGCGCCGCATAGTTCTTCATGGGAATGTTGCAGTCGACAACCAGAAACACTGGGTCTTGCACCGATCGATTTCTTCCCTGATTCCTCTTGGGCCAATCATTGTTGCTTGCCATGTTTCTTCTTCGCCTCGTTCAGTTCTGACGTGCTCTTGCGCGAAAGGTTCGCTTGATCTTTGGGTCGGCGTCGAATTTTGCTTCAATTCCAGTACTCATGCACCGTCAGCCTCGTGTAAACAGACTATACAACAGAAATCTGTCCTGCAAAATACCATAAAATTATTCAGCACTAAAAATTTCCAATCCCCGGCAACGGCGCCAAAAACTTATTGAGCTCGTAATCGTGTATTGCCAACAACTTATGAGGTTGATGACGTATGCGCTTTGCGATAATAATAATATGTGATGCTACGTTCTAAATGATGTATGCGGTGATGCTTAGATGCTTTCATAGTATGCGTTCGTGTAGTGTGCACATGTCACGAGTTTTCTTATGCTAAAGCCAAGTATAATTCCAACGCAAGTTTCTCAGAGTGATCTTAGCCAATTTCTATACGGTTAGCGGGTGTGCTTATGACACTTTACAACTTTTACATTTCTAAGCCAATTTTTATACGGTCGATGCAACTTTTTCCTTTATTTTGCCGTATAATCTAAATAAAACGGTATAAATAACTTGTATTTCTACAAGTTATCACAAATCTAAGGATAATTCCGAGTGAACAGGAGTTTATAGTTAGCTGAGGGTTAAGATTAAGTTACTTAGGTTATCAATTAACAAAATAGTCAATTTTATGCATTAAACAACGTTTAGAACGTAAAAAGTGATTATTTCATGGTTCAGTCTTATGTAAACTCTTTACATAGGATGCCCCCATTTTCATGTCTCCACATGAATGGTTTAGGATCACATCATTTGTACTAACTACAAAATGGGCTGCATCCATAGTGTCCCCAGAATAAGGCGCCCAACCTTATTCATATATTATAGACCATTTTGGTTATATATTTGAACTTGATCCACATTTATGTCACTACATAAAGTTCAAACTTAAACTTAATGGCTTTATATCCTTAGTTTATTGGATTCATGAATATAGAATTTAAATTTACTAAAGATTTTCAATAACAACTTTATTGAACAAGAATATGATATTACAAACTACGAGTTTTAGGACATAAAATCCAACAATAGGTATGTAGTATAAGGATTAAGGTGGGATACCTGATCCTGATGATACTACGGATACAACCCGCTTTGTAGAGGTTTGCAAGTGTTGTAAATTATTATAGATGGTAGATCCTAACCATCCATGTGGAGACGTGCAAGCGGGGGTGTCTTATACAAAGAGTTTCTATAAGACCTGGACCACGGGATGACTAGACTCTGTATATAACGTCGTTGATACTAGAGACTTGCATTTCACCTAAACGACCATAGGTGACACGACCTCGATCCTGAGTGTTTTGGGAATTCCTGCTTTTGAGGGTAGTCCTTTGATTAGTATGGGTGAGAGTGGCCAGATTGCCAACTCAACATGCCTACTTTTTTGGGGACTTGTCTGATCTGAGAACTAGGAACTCAATCCACAAGATGGAATTCACTCATTTCCCGAAGCAAGGATAAGTAGAGAGATTGCTCCCTTAAGGGCTGATTCTAGGGCTTGAACATAATGGCCACAACTTCTCTTTGGAAGAGAGGACTTAGTCATAATAGGACTATGACTTATATTCATTAGAGGGATCGATGGTACTTAAGGAGACATTTGTAACCACAGGGGCATAACAGTTATTGGCCCAACTGTACTTACGAGCCATCTATGAAGGGTTGTCGCACTTTTGATTGGTTAAGATGGACACATAATATATTTGTAGTAAAGAGAGTTCAGTTGTCGGTCTTTAGTGGAGTGCCTGGCAGTTAACGGATGATGGATCCCATGGCTAAAGAGTTTAGTCAATTATTCACGTACCGTTGGAGCTTCGAGCTACAGGTCCATAAGGTCCCCTTGGTAGCTCAATGAATTCAGTTGAGGATCAGTTCTTGGTGTTGATTTGAAATGTTCAAATTGACAAGAGGTATTTTAACTATATATGATATAATTGGTATGATGTATAAGATACATCTAGTGGAGGATTGATGTAAATGAGATTTATATTAAGTACCATGGAATAGAAAAATAACTATGGTTTATATGTTTCATGGGATGAAA
Organism: Benincasa hispida; assembly: GCF_009727055.1. Lineage (NCBI taxonomy): Eukaryota > Viridiplantae > Streptophyta > Magnoliopsida > Cucurbitales > Cucurbitaceae > Benincasa > Benincasa hispida. The sequence goes on along the minus strand of NC_052360.1, from coordinate 36,667,508 downwards.
TATTAAAACTATAAGTTATAAATATAGTATAATAAGTAGTATAATAAGTTGGTTATCACTTATATTTATAATGATATTAATTATTGGATAATTAATTCTTTTTCTTTAATAACCAATTGAGTGGGTGGTTATTGGATTTTCGTGGTAATCGCGAGTTAAAAGGAAAATTGTTTTCCTAATTTTAGAAAGTATTGAAAAAAGTTTTAACAAAAGGTTGAAAAATTTGTTTTGAGATTTCCTCTCGCAAAAAGGAAAACTCACGGCGTTGGTGAAGTAAATATGGATTTACTAAGCGACAGCGTGTTTTAGTAAACGATCGTGTAGTGTTTTGTAGGCAACAGACACTGAGCTAAACGATGAGTTGAACGATCGGTTAGCTTTTGCTAGATGATCACTTAGCTTTAGCTAAACGATTGGCCATCGACCTATGCGATAGGTTCCTGTCTTCTCCCACTTATCCGATCATGTACACGATTGTTTCCTTCTTTGTCTACCTTAAACCAAGTCTGAACAGAGCCTACCCTTTGGATTCTCACACTGAGAATACCAAGGTAACCTTCTTAGTGGTGTCTTACTCAACTCGATACCGTCGAGGTTTTGTCAAGGTCGTTCGTGTTGCTGAGGAGTTCGTGACCGAGGCGATCGTTGAGGACAAGCGCGAAGTGTTCGTGCAGTGTTGCGGTTGTGGTGTTCGAGCATTCGTGAGTAAGGAGCGTGGAGACGCGTCTACAAATGTTTGTAAAGTTTTCTCTTTGTTCATTTGAGTTTTCATGCTGTAATTTCTACATTGATTGTATAACCACATGTTTCTGTTTCGACTGTAACTTGTAATGTTTATTCATGATTGTAATGTGGAATGATCTTATTTCCGCTACTCATGAAAATTTCGAGTCCGATTTTCTTCAATACATTGAAGATACACTTTCTTTTCCTTTAAAAAAAATATAGGATATAGATAAATTTAGCCTACAAGTTAATTACAATAGCATAAAATAGAATACAAACACTGAAATACAATTAAAAAAAAAAACTAAGATGTTGAAGTACAATAGTTAATAAAATGCAATAGAAAAGTGACTCATATTGCGAATAAGAAGAAGAAAATTAGAGGGATAAGTATGAAGATAAACGAATAACTTCTTCATTGAATTGTTGAAGATATTCAAATGGTTTATATTTTGGTGGATTTTGTGGGGACTTAAATGTGAAGATGGAGATTAGATGATTATGGTTTAGAGTTTGGTCTGTTATTTATTTATTTTTCTTTTTAGTTTTGGACTCGAGTAGTGAGTTTTTTAAATAGGTTGTCTAATTTTAGATTGGGAAAGATTAGATGAGTTGCTTGTCTTTTTTCTTAAAAAAAAATACGTATAGAAATAGATACGTCAAATTGCGTGTCAGATATGTATCTGAAAAGTATCTGGAAGTATCGATATCCGATACATATCTGATACTGATTCTTTGCCTCACATGAAATATCTATGCTTCATAAAAACCAAACATCCGCATTAAGCCTAGGGGATTTCACTTAGTCAATTAATAACCCAAGTAGTTATAAGTTACTGATTAATTGTATTCTTGAAATATCCTAATCACACAAGGTTAAGGGTTATTCTAAACAACCTAAAATTCACAAACAAGCATGCTTTGGATTTGCTACTCGTAATCAACACACTGGTACAAATATATTATGTATTAACCCCTTAGCCATACATAGAAATTGAAATATACCCGAAACCTTGGAATTTGCTACTTAGAGATTAACACATTCATATGAAGCTCAATATGCATCAAACTCTAGCTAAACAAAGAACATATGAGGATAAATCAAACACACATTTCGAGGTTGAAGTTAATGCTGGGGTCGATGCCCTAAATCTCATAGGGTTTTATAGTTTATAAACCTTGTATGAACAAACTTGTATGTGATTTATAATATATGATATTTTATTCACTTTGTCTATGAAATGTGTGATATTTTAATTGCATTAACCATAAACCAATAAACTAACATCCAAGGTTGTTGTTGTAACTTAAACACGTATGTGGAGACATAAAAGTGGATCATGTTTAAGTGATAACCTAAATGGTCTGTAGTATATGGATGAGGTTAGGTACCTTGTCCTAGTACATTACGATTATGGCCCGCTTTATATATGTTACAAATGTTGTTAAGTGCCGCAAATGATTTGATCTTGATCATTCATGTATTAAACATGCGAGCGGGGATATTCTATACAAAGGAGTTTGTATAAGACCGGGCCACGAATTGGATAGTCTCATTATATAACACCGTTCATAATAGAGACTTTCATTTCACTAGGATGACCATAGGTAACATGACCTTAATCCTGAGTGAATTGTGAACTTCTGCCTATGAGGGCGGTCCTTTGATTTGCTTGGGTGAGAGTGGCTAGATTGCCAACTCAACAAGCCTACATTTTGGAGATTCGTTTGATTAGAGAGCTGGGAACTCAACTACACAAGATGGAATTCAGTCCTTCCCCGATGCAGGAGTAAGTAGATAAATTGCTCCCTTAAGGGCTGATTACGGGTCTTGAACAATGTGGCGCCACACCCTCTCTTGGCCCGGAAGGAGTTTAGTCATAGTAGGACTATGATCTATTGTTCATTAGAGGGAATAATGGTACTTAAGGTGTTAGATGTAACTACAGGGGAAAAACGATAATTTGGCTCAACAGTACTTTCGAGTAATTTATGAAGGGTCATCGTACTGTTGATTAGTCATATTCAATGGACACATAAATATATATGTAGTGCGAAGAGTGCAGCTGTCGGTCGTTAGTAGAGTGCCCAACAGTTAACAGATTGTGGATAATATAATTAAAGAGTTTAATTAATTATTCACATACTGGTGGAACTTCAAGCTACAGGTCCATAAGGTCCCCTTGGTAGCTCAAAAGAAGGATTTAGTTGAAAATCAATTTTTGGGTTAATTTGAATTGTTCAAATTAACAAAAGGGAATTTAATTATATATGATATAGTTAAATTAATGTTGTTGAGGTTGATGCTCTAAACTCTCGTTGGGTTCTGTAGTTCATACACACAGTATTGAACAAACGCTTGTGATGTAATAATATATGATATTTTCTTCACTATTATCTATGGAACATTGGATGTTCTAATTGTTTTACCACAAACCAATAAACTAAGATTCCTGGTTATCATTGTAACTTAAGCATGTATGTGGAGACGTACAGGTGGATCGTGCCTTAAGTGATAACCAAAATGATCTATAGTATATGGATATATGAGGGAAACCTTATCCTGGTAACGCTACGGATGCGACCCACTTTGTAGAATAGTTATAAGTGTTGTGACTTGCTATAGATGGTCTGATCCTGATCATTCATATGGAGACACGTGAGCGGGGGCGTCTAATACAAAGAAGTTTGTATAAGACCGGACCACGAAGTGTTATAGTTTCGTTATATAACATCGTTCATGACAGAGACTTCACTTCACTAGGATGACCATAGGTCTGTCTCTTATACACATCTAGATGTGTATAAGAGACAGAGTTATAAGTGTTGTGACTTGCTATAGATGGTCTGATCCTGATCATTCATATGGAGACACGTGAGCGGGGGCGTCTAATACAAAGGAGTTTGTATAAGACCGGACCACGAAGTGTTATAGTTTCGTTATATAACATCGTTCATGACAGAGACTTCACTTCACTAGGATGACCATAGGTAACATGACCTTAATCCCGAGTGAGTTGGGAACTTCTGCCTTTGAGGGCAGTCTTTGATTTGCACGAGTGCGCGTGGCCAAATCGTCGACTCAAACCTACTACTTTGAGGATTCGTTTGATTTGGGAGCTGAGAACTCAGCTACACAAGATGTAATTTACTCCTTCCCTAAAACAGGGATAAGTAGATAGCTCCCTTAAGGGCTGATTCCAAGGCTTGAATGATGTGGTGCCACACACCTTCTCTTGGCCAGAGAGATGTTCACACATAGTTGGACTTTGTTGTATTGTTCATTAGAGGAATCAGTGGTACTTAAGGAGTGAGATGTAACTACAGGGGCAAAACGGTAAATTGGCCCAACTGTACTTACGAGCATATGTAAGGGGTCATCGTACTCATGATTGTTTATATCCAATGAACACATGAATATATTTGTGGTAATAAGAGTTCCGCTATTGGTCTTTAGTGGAATGTCTTGCAATTAACAGATAGTGGATCTCGTGGCTAAAGAGTTTAGTCAACTATTCACATACCGTTGGAGCTTCGAGCCATAGGTCCATAAGGTCCCCATGGTAGCTCAATGGATTCAAATTGAGAATCGATTTTTTGGTCAATTTGAAGTGTTTAAACTGACAAGAGGAAGTTTGATTATATATGATATGATTGAACTGGTCAATTATATATGATATAGTTGACATGATGTATGAAATACATTAATTAAAGGAAAAGGATATAAATATGATTTATATCTAGTGGAAGAGAAAAGAACTATGGTTCATATGTTGCATATGATGTGATATTAAACCATAAGTTATAAATATAATATGATTATATTTATTTATTTAATTTAAACAATTATGGAATAATTGTGGCGGTTTTTTGTCCGTAATTGAATGAGATAGTGGGAAGTTGCATTCAGTTTTTGTAACTGAAGAATAAAATAAAATGGTTTTCATTTTGCAAAGAGATCAGATATTTGATCACCAATTGAGTACACTGCATATCGCCTAGCAAACCGAGAGCATATACGACAGCTCAAAGTTTACTAAACGATTATATACACGCGCGCTTTTCCTAAACGATCACATAGAATTACCTAAATCATCGTCTAGCTTTTTCTAATCGATTGCGTGCCCGAGCGTTTTCCTAAACGATCGTCTATACGATCAGCCCCAGTTTACTACATGATCGTGTACCTTTACCTAAACGATAAAGCATCCGTCTATAAGATAGACTCTCGAAATCTCCCACTTGCTTGGTCGTGGTAAACGATCATTCCTTCCTCTTTCCCTCTACCAAATCCAACAGAGCCCAAAGCCCACACCTCTTGGATTCTCACTCTGAGAATACCGAAGGTTCTGAGTGGCGGTGTGTTCCCTACTGCCGTGTTCGTGAGGAGTCCGTTCGGGGGTAGATGAGAGGGAGATTTGGTGGACTATAGCTTGGACGATCTCAACGATAGCGAAATTTGCTTTCTTGACGAGAGCGAGATTTCTATGAATGAGAGTTCTTCAACCGGTATATATCTTGTTCTCTTTGTTGTTTAAAGTTCAAAGCATGCTATAATTTGTTGTTAAATGCATAAATTGTATGTTTGTTAGTAAATGTGGTATTTCTGTCACATTGATTTTGGAACGATCTTGCTTATACTCAGAGGTGCTCTTTGATAAGAGTTCCTTTAATTGGTATCAGAGACAGGTTCTGATATTCCAAATTCATTGATGCAAAGAATATCATTTATTTTCTCGGTGGGTAAAGCATGTCTACATTCTGTTTAAGTGTTAAACATGTGTTTGTGGATGTGGATTAATGGAGGTTTTTGGGATGAAGCCTCTGGTTATTTAAATTATTTTACATTCAAAGTTAATTGTAAGAGCCACTGTGTTTTTGGGCATATTAACTTGCTATCGAGTTTTTAAATTCAAAGTGTTTGAGTCTCTGTGAGTTGTTCGTGATGAGGCTTCAAGGTAAGGAGTTACTGTTCTTCGAGGATGAAGACGACCAAACGTTGGTCAGGTCGTGTAAACGATGGGGTAAACGATCATAGAGTATCGGATACTCGGGAGCATATTGACGCGCGCGCACTAGACGATCGTGTAGCTCAGCAAGCTTCATTGCTTAGTTTCTGATTACACGATCACGGAGTAAATTTGTTACTTATCGCTTGTTATGTGATCGTCTAGACGATTGCGCCTTACAACAACGTTGTCGTCTAAGAAGCATGCTATAGTTTTAATTAGAATGCATAAATTGTATGTTTACTGTAAATTCATATTTTAAATCTAAATGGAATTTGGACGATCTGCTTCCGCTCATGGATCTCTTTAAAACGAGTTCCTTCAGTTAAAACACATCTAAAAACCACAGAAATTCAGTGAGAAATAAAAAATTAAGCATAAATCCTTAAAATCAAACAATGAGTTTCACCTAGCCTAAGCTAACATACTCATTTAGTCATAGATCCAGTCCAAGATGAGTTTTACAATCATAAATAATGCCCAAGGACTAAGAAAAATGGAAGAAAGGAGAAGAAGAGAGGAGAAAATCGGATTGAGGGCTAAAAGCTTGAGAGAATCTGACCTAAAAATTGGAAAAATTACATTTCTCCTTAGCGTCGCAGCGCTACATAACATTTTCGCCTCGGGTCTTTTGCATTGCGCCGCACCATTGTGCTCTCGTTAGGGCAAAATTGTCCTTTTTCTTTCGTTTGTCTCAGTTGCTTCATTAAGGCTCCAAACGGATTCTAATGCCATTAGCTTTCTAATGCTCAGTTCTACCTCTTAAATTCTCGATATCTATAAAATAAGGAAATAAACACATTAAATAGCATAATGATTCAGAGTTAAGCTAAGAAAAGTAACACCTTCTAAGTGTTAACATCTGCCATGGAAGAAAGGAGAAGATAAGAGGAGAAAATCGGATTGAGGGCTGAAAGCTTGAGAGAACTTGACCTAAAAATTGAAAAACTACATTTCTCATTTGCGACGCTCCATAATATTTTCGCCTTGGGTCTTTTGCACTGTGTCGCAGCGTCGTGCTTTTGCTTAGGGCAAAATTGTCCTTTTCTCTTTCATTTGTCCTGGTTGCTTCGTTAAGGCTCCAAACGGATTCGTTTTAACTCAATTAGCTTTCTAATGCTCGATACTACCTCTTAGATGCTCGATATCTATAAAATAAGGAAATGAACACATTAAATAGCATAATGATCCAGAGTCAAGCTAAGAAAAGTAACACCTTTCAAGTGCTAACATCTGCCATAAAAGAAAGGCGAAGATGAGGAGAAAATCATATTGAGGGCTGAAAGCTTGAGAGAACCTGACCTAAAAATTGAAAAAATTACATTTTCTACTTAGTGTTGCAGTGTTGTATAACATTTTCTACTTAGCGTTGCAGTGCTGTATAACATTTTCACCTTGGGTCTTTTGTAATGTGCTGCAATGTCGTGCTCTCACTTGGGGAAAAATTGTCCTTTTCTCTTTCGTTTGTCCTCGTCACTTTGTTAGGGCTCCAAACGAATTTGTTTTAACTCCAATAGCTTTCTAATGCTCGGTTCTACCTCTTAGATGCTCGATATACATAAAATAAGGAAACAAACACATTAAATAGCATAACGATCCTAAGTTAAGCTAGGAAAAGTAACACCTTTCAAGTGCTAACATCTGTCTTTGTGAAAGCTTGCATAACTGTGTATAATATTATGCTTTGTTAGGAGCTAATGGAGGTTATCATGGGAATTCCGGTAAGGTCGACGCATGTTGAAGGTGGATCTCCATAAATCTTACGACTCTACTCAACTGTTCATTGAGATTTTCTTTTTGTCACCTTTCTCGTTATTGGTACCCTATGTCAATTTATGAGTTGGATTAAGACATGTATCATTTCAATTAATGGGTCTTTTGAGAGGCATTTTCCTAGGAGGAGAGGACTTCAGCAAAGGGACCCACTATCATCATATCTATGTGTGATTGTCATGGAAGTGTTGTCTTGCTTTGTTGAATTCTCCTCCTTCTTCCTTTTGATTTTAGTACCGTCGTGATCAACTTCTTCTCACTCATTTTGTTTTCCTGTGTATTTGATAATCTTTAATGTTGGGGACCACAATTCTCTAACCTTTGTAGAACAATTTTGAGAAGGTTTAGGTGTTGTTTAGTTTTGTTGCCAGTGATGGAAAGAGTTCAATATTTTGTGTTGGTATAGCTCAAAGTGAGGCCAAAGGTCTTTTAGCATTCATAGATTTTATATTCTTCTTGTTAGTTATCTTGTATTGCCTTTTATTTCTAAAAGACTCTCCTATGCAGATTATTTGCCTTTATTTAAAAGAGTTACTACTCGTGTGAAGAGTTGGTCTGCTAAGGCCTTATCTTATTAATAGATGTCAAAAGTGCATATTTTTACCATCTATTTTGTTACGTTTCTTTAGTAAAAGACACTTATCATGATGTTTGACCCCAAAATGGCCTAAAATGAATAAAATGAGTAAATACGTGTCTTTTGAACTGCCTTAAGTTAGTTTTAATTGTTTTAAACCAATTTTATGAGCTTCTATAGAGGTTTTGAACATTTTTGCAAAAAATACAACAGTGACGCGCCTGCATTATAGGTTTGATGCACCCACATTAGATGCCCTAAAACCTAGGAAAACATAATTTTCACAAACTATTTGTGCTTTGTTATTATTTTGCTCCCAAGCCATTCTTTAACCCTAAGATCACTATGATTTCATGGAGCATGAATTTTGGTCATTTCCTAACGATATGAAGTCTATATAAGGCGTTAAAATCATAAATAATAATAATAAAAAAAGTGGAGACTCCTAAATTTGAAGAAAACCCACAAAATCATCCATAATCTCCTTGAGAACAAAAGTCCATCTAAAGACATGGTTTCTTTAGGTCAATCCTAAGAAGGGGTCGAATGCTTCGATACCGTAGGAAATGCTTTGGAATCGCTTACTTTGATTTTCCTTTAAAATTAAAACCATCCAAAAATTTTAAAGAGGTCAAACATATAAGAATTATACCTTTATAGAAACGTAGTTGTAGCGAAAATCTTCTCCAATTGATGTTCTCCTCTATGAGGACTTCCTTGCTATGACTTCGGTAATGACTTGTGGGAGCTTTCTTGAAAAAATTGACGAAATTGGGAGATAAGGAAACAACAAAGCACCTTTCTTTATGTTGTTGGAAAGTTTAGAAAAAATACGTAGATTTACTCTTGTGTTCTTTTGTGTATCTTTCACATCCTCTATAAGGTTCTATTTATAGGACCTAATTAGGTTAAAACCTTATTAAATAAATAAATTATTTTAATATCTCATATTAAAATGATTAATTATTTGAATCATATTCAAACATATCAATTTTTTCATTTTATATAATTTTAGTTTGAATCTCGTTTAAATAAACTTTACAATAATAATGTATCATAATACATTAATATCTGTATTAATTGTATCAAATACAATAAATATATTTTTCTTAAATAAATAAATATGAACATTTCAAAATTTTCACCTTTGTGAAGGAACTCTTAAATGAGAGTGTCCATGAGCGGGAGCATATCTTTCCGATTTCATTGTGACAGAATTACCACACATACATTATAACAAACATATATGCATTGTAACACTAATTATAGGCATGCTTTAATAAATAAAATACAAAAGACTGAGTAAACGTACCAGTTGAAGACAATATTCACTCGAACTCAGTACAGCAGAAGCGAACTCATCTACACTCCTTATCGTTCAACAAACAATCGCCTAACAACACCACGGTCGTCTACACGATCGGCAGCGGACGAACCAACAACAATCGGGGATGACACCACCACTCGAAGTCCTCGGTATTCTCGGAGTGAGAATCCAAAGGGTGGACTTTGATGGAATTGATAGAGGGAGGAGAAAAAGACGGTTGTGTTGAACGAACCAGCAAGTGGGAGATAGTAGAAGACTATCTATAGTCGGGTGCTTGTCATTTAGGAAAAGGTATACGATCGTGTAGGTTTTGCTAAGCAATCTTCTAGCAAATGGTAAGCGATCGTTTAGGTATGCTCGGCGCAATAAGCGATTGTTTAGAAAAGATAAGAGATCATTTAGAAATAGTGGGCGATCATTTAGTGTGCGAGTGTGCGATCATTTAGAACAATGGGTGCTATCGCATAGGCTCTCAACGCTAAGCGATTGTAAACTTTTCACACCGTGAGCGATTTTCTTTCATATCTTACAAAATGAAAACAATTTTCATTATATTCTTCAGTTACGAGAACCGAATTCAATCTTCCCACTTTCGCACGATTTCGGAGAAATTCTTGGCCAATTATCTCATAATCGCCTAATTAATTAAATAATGAATATAATCATATTATATTCTTAATCTATAGTTTGATATTATATATCTACGGTAGTATTTTTTCCTCTACTTGATATAAATCATATTTATATCCAATTTCCTCCAAAATAATGTATCTTATCATACATTTAGTCAATTATATCATATATAATCGAAATCCCTCTCGTCAATTTGAACATTTCAAACTGACCCAAAAACCGATTCTCGACTTTATCCAAGCTATCCAGGGGACCTTATAGACCTGTGGCTCGAAGCTCCAACGATACGTGAATAGCTGACTAAACTCTTTAGCCATGAGATCCACCATCCGTTAACTGCCAGACATTCCACTAAATACCAATAGCCGAACTCTTCTTATCACAAATATATTCATGTGTCCATCGGATATAACAAATCATGAGTACGATGACCCTTCATAGATGCTCGTAAGTACAGTTGGGCCAATTTACCGTTTTGCCCCTGTAATTACATCTCACTCCTTAAGTACCACTGATTCTTCTAATGAACAATACAACATAGTCCAACTATGTGTGAACACCTCTCAAGCCAAGAGAAGGTGTGTGGTGCCACATCGTTCAAGAGAAGGACAGGGCCTCCGTAAGAGCAAACATGAGATCCTCGATGATTAGTTTCATCGTGAATCATGTGTTTCCATGTCGAAAAAATTATCGCCAGTTAATTTTCTCAATGCTAAGCAAAAGCTATTATGGCTGTGACCATTTTCAAAAACTTGTTGCTGAAAAACGAACAAAACTTTTATTAGATTTTGCTAAACCACATTTTAACCAGTTAATTTTGCAAAACAGTTTCCAAGTACCCTAAGTGTTAAAGACTTCTATTTGCAATGATGCCCAGCAAAGGCAGGACAAATGTCACCGGTGGGGTGATAAAATGGCAGACCCAACTCTTGGAACTGAAGTTAACAAATACCATTTATTTGGTCCAAAACTGTTAACCTTTAACAATCCCATGTAAGTGTGACCCCTCACTTCGGTGCCAGAGTCCCGCCCTAATGAGCCCACTGTAGGGAAGAAGCAGATTAGGACAAGTGACTAGTACCCTTATCCTCTTAATAAAGAATGCGCAAAACTGTCATTCTATTAGGGGACACTCCCAGGGTGCCTCGAGACAATGCACATTAACTTTATTCAAATCCAACGAGGGAGATCGAGGAATATGTTGTCGCACTTCCGCTCCCACTTACTATGAACACTCTCTTCATCCAACCTTGATATTGACCTACCCAAACACCATCCTTTAAGGGGACACTCCTAGGGTGCCATTAGGCCGATGGTAGATCTCACAGTGTGGACTATATAGGAGAAATGTTGAAAGTTTAAATGAAGCATCATATGCCCCCAAGTACCTCCCATTGAATGTTCTACCTAGGGGTTCATTAACTTAGACAAATTGGCTATATTGATTTTAGTCTAAGTCATCTTTTTAAATCCACTCATAAACAAAACATTTGTCTATGAAATAAACAAGTTCAAGTAGTCACATTTAAACACTTTAAATGGACTGTTCCTTAACTTGCATGCATGCATCAAATCTATCTAATTCACCTTTCCAGGTAGATTCCCAGGTAGGGCTGTTACGTTTTCGTCAACTTAAATACCCCAGCCTAGCCAGAAACCCACCTTAGACAAAAGGTCCCTTATAGATAGATTTGCTACACTTTAACTTTTTATTAGTCGATTTAAATTTCTATTAAACTGATTAAAAGATTAAAAGCCTAAGGATTACTAATCATATTAGAAACGTGATCTTAGGTCTATGTCATCCAAGTTTTAGCATTTTTAAAACCATTAATTAAACCTAATTGAGCATGCATGTCTTTTTATTTTTTTAGTTCTAATTTCTCTCCAACCTTTAAAAATAAGCAACTAAAACACATTACGCATAACTAGGGTGTTTATAACGCTTATAAAGAAAACCTATGTGTCATGCTTCATGCAATGTTTGGTCATTACTATACATAACTTTTTAATAACTCGTAATAACTAAGTAAACATGCTTTCCATACACCCTTATACTATAAACAATTATATACAGAGATGATGCATGCCAATGCGCATGCATAAATATAACCATTATATTATATGATGCACGAGCTTAAAGAACTCTTGAACAAGAGATGTCCATGAGCGGTCGGATAAATCTTCCGATTTCATTTGGACCAATTACCGACACACACATCCTATACAAAACAGAATAATGTCAATTTACTACTAATTATAAATGGCATACTTACAGTAAATAAAATAAAACAGAATGAGTAAAGCGTACCAGGTGAAGACACTTCAAACTCAATCCACGGAGGGCAACCTTCTACGGTCTTTATCGCCCAGCAAACAGTCGGGCAACCAGCAGCATCGATTGTCTATAATCTTTGAACAGCAAGAGCCGAGGACAACACCATCACTCGAAGCCCTTGTATTCTCGGAGAGAGAATCTAAAAGAGTGGCTCTTTGGATGGAATGGTAGAGGAAGGAGGAAAGGGATGTCATGTTAGTAAAAAAATCGACAAGCAAAGTGAGAAAAGCGCCCTTTATCGTTTGACAGACGCTGTTGGAGCCTCGCTTAAAAGAAAGGTGACAGATCGTGTAGGTTTACTAAGCGATCTGGTTTAAGAAATGAATTCAAGCGACCTTCTAAATGTCACTCATTTAGACAAACCTGAACGCTGTCGTTTAGTACGAACGAGGTGTGGCATCGTTTAGCGATTAAGGCACTACATCTCCTCACGCTAGTCGCACTAAACCCCGTTACGATTTTCACACCTTGAACAAATTTTTTCAAACTCTTTGCATAACATTGAAACATTTTTTTTCTCATTAGCTTTTACATATTTATTTAGTATAGTTATTTAATGTTATGTTATTATTATTATTATTATTATATAAATATTACATTTAAATTTCAAGCTGATCTACAAGATCCCATACTGAGTTGAAGTACATCGACTCCATCTCGAGATCCATGACCTTGACCCATTCATCCCGATCGACATCCTCCATTGCCTTCTGATAAGATAACAGATCCTCAACATCACCATCTGCTACCATAGCTAGGATTTTTGTGAAACCCAGATAGCGAATAGGCGGGTTCGCAACCCTCTCACTGCGTCTAGGTTCCCTCAACGCTTGAGGTGGAACCAACCTACTAGATAAACTACCATCAATAACTCTTGTTGAAGTTTTAATAGTTTCATTGGAAAGCTCACGCAATACGACTTTACTACATGGATTGTGCTTTCTAATATGTTCCTCCTTCAGGAAAGTAGTGTTCGTGGAAACAAACACCCTATTTTCTGACAGATTATAATAATAACCCCCTCGTGTACCTTTGGGGTAGCCTACAAAGAGGTATAACCTCGACCGTGGTTCCAACTTCTTGGAATTTGCCTCAAGCACATATGCTGGACAACCCCAAATGCGGAAGTGACGTAAACTACCTTTACGCCCATTCCACAATTCCAGAGGTGTTCTCGCAACATTCTTTAAAGGAACACAGTTGAGAATGTAAACTGCAGCCTCCACTGCGAAACCCCAAAACAAGTCTGGTAAGGAAGCGTAACTCATCATTGAATGAACCATGTCCAACAAGGTTCTATTTCTCCTCTCCTCTACACCATTTTGCTGAGGTGTAACCGACACTGAGAGTTGGAAAACAATTCCATGTTCTATCAAATAGTCCTGGAATGACAAGTCCAAAAACTTTCCACCTCGATCCGATCGAAGTTTTTTAATCCATCTATCCAATGCGTTTTCAACTTCAGCCTTGAACTCTTTGAACTTTTAAGAAGATTCAAACTTTCGTTGCATAAGATAAATATAACCATACCTAGAGTAATCATCAGTAAAACTAATAAAATACTCATAGCCACCTCAAGCTCGAACATTCATAGGACCACAAAGGTCAATGTACTGACTCAAGAGGTTCTTTGGCTCGATAACATTTTATAGTAAAAGGTCGTTTAGTCATCTTACCCTCAAGGCAAAATTCGCACACTGGTAAAGAATTTTCTTCTAACTCACTTAGAAGGCCATTCTTCACCAATCTCTCAATCCTAGTCGAAGGTGCCAAAGCTAGACACTTTATTTTGGAGAAATTCGTTGACGTTTAGATTAAGTTACGACAGTTTTAAACAACTCTGTGTTATGGAGGATACTTATGGCTAATGATCTTAGCACATGCAAGTTACTTCCCAGATATGCTGTACAAATATTAACATCATATTTATGAATAAACACTTAATCCACATTAAATGAAATAATATATTTACATTGCAACAAGCACTTTACAGAAATAAGGTTCCTTTTAAGTTCAGGAACAATACATAATGTAAAACTAGAAACCTATTATGTAAAGATAATTGGATCCCTCCCACTGCCATAGTTGAGATGACGTGCCCGGTGCCTACTCGTATCGTCATTTCACCAGTCTCCAGTTGTCGCAAGGATCTAATCCCCTGAAAATAAGAACAAACGTGATTAATGGCATCCGAATCAATTATCTAGGCAGAATCATCATTCTCCAATAAACAAGTTTCAAGTACAGGTAAATCATATTTACCTTTCCTGCCTTGGCCTGAGCTTGGCGGCCTTCCTTTCCTTCAGCCAGCGAGGATAGTTCCTCTTCCAGTGTCCATTTTGGTTGCAGTGGAAACATTTTCTCTTTTCAACTGGTGGTGGATGCCTTCTTGAGGCTACAGGTGGTGGGTTAGCAGGCGCCTTCCTTTTCCCCTTACCACCCTTATTCTTCTTCTCCTTTGCAGAGTTAGAAGTAGAAGGTGCAAACTTTGTTCCTGAGGTCGAACCTTGATGGAACGTTATTGACGATGAAGCAAAATTTGCCTCGACCCTCTTCCTCTTTTTACTTTTAAGTAAAGATTGGTATGTCTGCAACTCGTTGAGAGAAGTTATAAAGGTGTATTTCACTTTGTTGAGAATCACATTACTAACAAGGTGTAGGAAGCTCTCCGGCAAAGAATGCATGATTATACTAACCTAGTTGCCCTCATCGATAGTAGACCCATTCAACTCCGCCACATTGAAGTGGACCATTATGTTAAGCACATGTTCACGAATAGAGGTGTCTTCTTCCATTTTTGAGTTGCATATATACTTAAGAGCCTCGTGCTTGAGTTGTTCAGACGGTTGTCCAAACATCCCCGCAAGGACTCCATGATCTCACGCACTAAGACCATAGGCTCATGCTTTTTGGCCAATACGTCATTAAAACTTGCAAGATATAGGCTCGACCTTCTCATTTGCCTGTGTCCATCGCTCGTATGCCTCCAAAACATTTTGAGCGGCATTTGGAGCTAGAATAGAAGGACAGGCCTCCGTAAGAGCAAACATGAGATCCTCGATGATTAGTTTCATCGTGATCATGTGTTTCCATGTCGAAAAATTATCGCCAGTTAATTTCTCAATGCTAAGCAAAGCTATTATGGCTGTGACCATTTTCAAAAACTTGTTGCTGAAAAACGAACAAAACTTTTATTAGATTTTGCTAAACCACATTTTAACCAGTTAATTTTGCAAAACAGTTTCCAAGTACCCTAAGTGTTAAAGACTTCTATTTTGCAATGATGCCCCAGCAAGGCAGGACAAATGTCACCGGTGGGGTGATAAAATGGCAGACCCAACTCTTGGAACTGAAGTTAACAAATACCATTTATTTGGTCCAAAACTGTTAACCTTTAACAATCCCATGTAAGTGTGACCCCTCACTTCGGTGCCAGAGTCCCGCCCTAATGAGCCCACTGTAGGGAAGAAGCAGATTAGGACAAGTGACTAAGTACCCTTATCCTCTTAATAAAGAAATGCGCAAAACTGTCATTCTATAGGGGGACACTCCCAGGGTGCCTCGAGACAATGCACATTAACTTTATTCAATCCAACGAGGGAGATCGAGGAATATGTTGTCGCACTTCCCGCTCCCACTTACTATGAACACTCTCTTCATCCACCTTGATATTGACCTACCCAAACACCATCCTTTAAGGGGACACTCCTAGGGTGCCATGAGGCCGATGGTAGATCTCACAGTGTGGACTATATAGGAGAAATGTGAAAGGTTTAAATGAAGCATCATATGCCCCAAGTACCTCCCATTGAATGTTCTACCTAGGGGTTCATTAACTTAGACAAATTGGCTATTGATTTTAGTCTAAGTCATCTTTTTAAATCCACTCATAAACAACATTTGTCTATGAAATAAACAAGTTCAAGTAGTCACATTTAAACACTTTAATGGACTGTCCTTAACTTGCATGCATGCATCAAATCTATCTAATTCACCTTTCCAGGTAGATTCCCAGGTAGGGCTGTTACGTTTTCGTCAACTTAAATACCCCAGCCTAGCCAGAACCCACCTTAGACAAAAGGTCCCTTATAGATAGATTTGCTACACTTTAACTTTTTATTAGTCGATTTAATTCTATTAAACTGATTAAAAGATTAAAGCCTAAGGATTACTAATCATATTAGAACGTGATCTTAGGTCTATGTCATCCAAGTTTTAAGCATTTTAAAACCATTAATTAAACCTAATTGAGCATGCATGTCTTTTTTATTTCTTTTAGTTCTAATTTCTCTCCAACCTTTAAAAATAAGCAACTAAAACACATTACGCATAACTAGGTGTTTATAACGCTTATAAAGAAACCTATGTGTCATGCTTCATGCAATGTTTGGTCATTACTATACATAACTTTTATATACTCGTAATAACTAAGTAAACATGCTTTCCATACACCCTTATACTATAACAATTATAATACAGAGATGATGCATGCCAATGCGCATGCATAAATATAACCATTATATTATATGATGCACGAGCTTAAAGAACTCTTGAACAAGAGTGTCCATGAGCGCGTTCGGATCTTTCCTATTTCATTGTGACCGAATTACCACACACACATGCTAACAAACAGGTATGCAATTTAACACTAATTAAAAGCATACTTTCACAAATAAAAAATAACAAATGAGTAAACGTACCAGTTGAAGACACTTCAAACTCAATCCAACGGAAGCAACCTTCTACGGTCTTTATCGCCCAGCAAACAGTCGGCAACCAGCAGCACGATTGTCTATATGAACAGCAAGAGCGAGGACAACACCATCACTCGAAGCCCTTGGTATTCTCGGAGTGAGAATCTAAAGAGTGGTCTTTGATGGAATTGGTAGAGGAAGGAGGAAAGGGATGATCATGTAGAACGACAAGCAAGTGAGAAAAGCCTATCGTATAGCGGGTGCTTGTCGCTTAAAGAAAGGTACACGATCGTGTAGGTTTTACTAAGCGATCGTTTAGAAAAATCAGCACTCTAAATGATCATTTAGAGAAACTGAGCGATCGTTTAGTACGCGAGGTGTGGATCGTTTAGGCGATAAGGCACTATCGTATAGGCTATCGACTAAACGATCGTTACGTTTTCACACCTTGAACAAATTTTCAAACTCTTTGCAAAATGAAACCATTTTTTTTTTATTTTTCAGTTACAATAACCGAATTTGATCTTCCCACTAATGCACGATTCAGGAAAAATATTCAGCCAATTATCACATACTAACCAATTAAATAATAAATGAATATAATCATATTATTTTCTTAACCTATAGTTTCATATCATATATCTACTATATTAATTTCGCCTCTATTTGAAATAAACCATATTTATATCTAATTTCCTCCAAAATAATGTATTTCATATACATTTAGTCAATTATATTGTATATAATTAACTAATTCAATTATATCATATATAATTGAACTCTCTCTTGTCAGTTTGAACATTTCAAACTAACCCAAAAACTGATTCTTGACTTTATCCAAGCTACCTAAGAGACCTTATAGACCTGTGGCTCGAAGCTCCAACGGTACGTGAATAGCTGACTAAACTCTTTAGCCACGAGATCCACCATCCGTTAACTACCAAGCATTCTACTAAAGACCAACAACTGAACTCTTCTTACCACGTATATATTTATGTGTCCATTGGATATAACCAATCATGAGTATGATGACCCTTCACATATGCTTGTAAGTACAGTTAGCCAATTTACCGTTTTGCCCCTGTATTACATCTCACTCTTTAAGTACCACTGATTCCTCTAATGGACAATACAACATAGTCCAACTATGTGTGGCACCTCTTGGGCCAGGAGAAGGTGTGTGGTGCCACATCGTTCAAGCCTTAGAATCAACCCTTAAGGGAGCTATCTATCTACTTGCCTCTACTTCGGGGAAGGAGTAAATTTCATCTCGTGTAGCTGAGTTCCCAACTCCCAAATCAGACGAATCCCCAAAGTTGTAGGTTGGAGTCGGCGACCTGGCCACTCACACCCATGTAAATCAAAGGACCACCCTCAATGGCAGAAGTTCTTAACTCACTCAGGATTAAGGTCATGTTACCTATGGTCATCCTAGTGAAATGAATTCTCTGTCATGAACGGTGTTATATAACGAGACGTTAACACTTTATGGTTAGGTCTTATACAAACTTTTTGTATAGGACGCACCCACTCGCATGTCCCCTACACGAATGATCAAGATCATACCATCTATGACAAGTCACAACACTGGTGACCATTCCACAAAGCGGGTCGCATCGTAGCGTTGCCAGGATAAGGTTTTCCTCCTATATTCATATACTACAGACCATTTTGGTTATCACTTAAGACATGATCCACTTGTATGTCACCACATACATGTTTAAGTTACATACTAATAACCAAGGATTTTATGTTTATTAGTTTGTCGTAAAGCAAATAAAACAAATAACTGAGCAAAATCAAGAAGTGAAGTAAAATATCATATATTATACAACACAAGCGTTCGTACAAACTGTTTACAAACTATAGGACACGAGATTTTAGGGCATCAACCCCAACAATTTGATTTCTGTTAATCCATTGTGAGCGAACAATAAAACCTTATAGACTTACAAAATATAAGCTCCAATAATACAATATTAATTAACTGAACTCTTTAATTAGTTAATCTTCATTCATTAACTATAGAGCAACCGCTATAGACCTATAATTGCACACGTATGCACTATAGGACAGGTTGCATCCATGGATATAGCGATTACGAATAAGTCGATATTTGTAAATACAATTGGATCAAATATTCGTTTTACCTCTGTAATTACCTCTATGCCCTTAAATAGTACTGATCCTCTATAGAACAATTTGTTTATGGTCCAACCATAAATCAAGTCCTTTTTGGGCTAGTGAGAGAGTGCAGTCCCATTGTTAAAGTCTCGGAGTTAGTACTTAAGAAAACTATTCGTTTGCTTTTTCTATTTGGTTAAGTCCCCAAAATGGTATGCATATTGAATTGGTGACTCGAGCCACTCTCATTATGCAAATCAAAAGACGAGGCCTCATAAGCAGGAGTCCATGAATCACTCACAATTTAGATCAAGCCACATATGATCATTCTGTGAAATATTTATCTCTTCAATTAACAGATTTATAAAGATAGACTAAATATTACGCTATTCGGTCTTATACAAACTTTTTGTATACGATACCCTCACTCACATTGACATGTGAGCGGGGCTATCCTATACAAAGAGTTTGTATAAGATTAGACCAAGAAATGTTTAGTCTCTCTTTATAATGTCGTTGCTAGAAGAGACTTACATTTCACCAAGATGACCATATGTGACTTGACCTTAATCTTGAGTGAGTTGTGAACTCCTGCCTATGAAAGCGGTCATTTGATCTATATAGGTGAGAGTGGTTAGATTCGCCGGCTCAATATACCTATTATTTTGGGGATTCATCTTATCAGGGAGCTGGGAACACAACTACATAAGAAGAAATTTACTCCTTCCTATCGTTAGAGGAAGTAGATAGATTGCTCCATTAAGGATTGATTCTGAATCTTGAACAATGAGGCGCCCAACCCTATCCTAGCTCGAAAAGGGTTAATTTATAATTAGACTACGACTAATTGTTCATTAGAGAGATTAGTGGTACTTAAGGAGTTAGATGTACTACGAGGGTAAAACGATAATTTTGACCCAATTGTACTTACAAACAATTTGTGAAGGGTCAATGTACTGTTGATTGGTTATATCTAATGGAATAGTGCAGTTGTCAGTCTTTAGTAGAGTGACCGATTGTTAATGAACTACGAGGGTAAAACGGTAATTTTGATTCAATTATACATATAAGCAATTTGTGAAGGGTCGATGCACCGTTGATTGTTTACATCTAATGGAATAGTGTATTTGCCAGTCTTTAGTAGAGTGACTGGTTGTTAATGAACTACGAGGATAAAATGGTAATTTTGACCCAATTGTACTTACAAGCAATTTGTGAAGGGTCAATGCACTGTTGATTGGTTATATCTAATGGAATAGTGCAGTTGTCAACCTTTAGTAGAGTGACCGTCTGTTAATGAATGAGGATTAATTTAATTAATTAATTTCATATTATTAGAGCTTTGATCTCTAGGTCCATAAGATCCCCTTGTTAGCTCAATAAAGATTAATGAGAATCAAATTAATGTTAGATTAATTTGAGTTGTTCAAATTAATTAAAGAAAATTAATTGTGCGATATACAATTAATATAATGTATGTGATATATTATAATATAAATTTTAACGAGAGAAATAAATATTTGAATATGATTCAAATATTAATTATATGAATATGATTCGTATATAAACTATAAGTTAAAATTAATATGAATATGCTTTATATTAATACTACGAGGTTATGTGAGAGAATATAGACTATAGGTTATATTATATGTGATATAATAAACCACAAATTATATATTATATGAGACATAATATATGATTGCATTTAATTATATTAATGTAATATAACTAAATTAAATTTGAATTTTTAAAATTCAAATTAATAACTCCTAAGGAGTTATTTTTCCACGTTGTAAAAGTTATCTCTGATATGTGTGCAAAGAAGTTGAATGAGGAAGATAGATTCATTACGTGAAAAATTCTGCAAAAACTTCATCTTATCTCTCTACCAAAACTCTCTCAAGAAGATTCTCTTTCCCTTTCACCCAAATTAACCAAGGAGGCCCACCAAACTCTTATTGATTCTCACCTTGAGAATAATAAGGTAACGGTTGTGGTGGTGTCCAAAAAGTGTTGTTGTATTCGAGATCGTGTTGTGTTGCTGAGTTTGTGAGAAGTGGAGGCGATCCGTTCGTTGTCTCGTTGGAGAGGAAACATGAATAATCAGTTCTTCAAGGGTATGTATTCCATTTCTTTTTTCTATTTGAATTTTTCTATAGAAAGCATGTTTAGATTTAGATATGTTTACGCATGGTTTCTGTCTCCTTTGTTTTCTTAAGTTTGTAAAATGAAATTTAAGACACCTGTCGTTCGTACACTTCCACTGTGAGAATTCCAATCCCTTCAAACCTTAGAACCAGTTATTTTACTAGTTTCCACTAGGTTTACATCGAAAAGTTCTTGGAAAACTTAAATTGCAATAATAATTTATTGGGATATAATATTTAGAATACTTTCCATATTACTACTTGTTGACAATATATGTTTGCCCTTTACATTAAAGATTCTTAATTATTTCACTCATACACATTCGACCAGTCACTCATGTTGGTCAATTACAACTTATTTGTTCTACTATGCAAAGCTTTCAAGTTTATTGGACTAGTGTGTTTGTGTTACCTGCAAAAGTTGTTCAGAACTTTGATCGTTTGCTTTTAACATATTTGGGATTAATTTTGACATTGAATCAATTTTGTCATTTTAAAAATCACTCTAAACACATATTTGATAAAAAATAATAATAATAATAATAATAACTCAATATTTAAATTTACACTTTTAAATGCAATTTTCAAACCATCAAAAGCAGTTTTAGAGTGATTTTGGAAATGATATAAGTGATTTTAACAATTATAAAATCACTCCCAAACATACAATTTATTCCTATCTTTGAAAAAGAAAGTTAGAAACTGTTGGTTGGGTTAAGGTTGCTTGGCAGATGTTTGCTTTCCATTTTGTGATGGCGGTATTGACATTTGTCACATCCATTCTTAAATGTTGTTGCTATCATGAAGTTGGTGCGAACTGTTATAATTTGATCTGAAACCTTGTGGGTTACGTAGATGGAGATTGAGGTGGGAGTATTTAGGCGGTATGTGAATCTAGTTTATTATCTTAGTGTTGGCGGGCTATTCTTCAAGTTTAAGACAACTTGAGACCCCTACTATGTTTTTCTATTGGTAATGGGCAATGTTGTTTGATTTGGTATGACACTTGGTTGGAAGAGGACCCTATCCTTCACTCGGATGGAACTTCAAACTGGCCCTCTAATCCTATAGAGTTGGTTGATCTCTTTGCAAAGGTGTAATTGATAGTGGCAGAGGTTGATTAGGAGGATCATGTGACCTGGCTCCCTTGTTGTTCCAACGTGTTTTCAGTTGCTAGTGTCTGGGAGTACTTGTGTCTCAGGCTTACTGTGGTTCTCTGAGCTAGCCTCCACTGGTTTAGAAGTAATATTCACATACATAATTCGTAATGGATCATAGATATATGATCACATTAGAAGGTGGTGTCATGATATTCCAAGTGACTGTGTTGTGCGTACTTTATTTTTGTGTTTGGTAGTGTTCGCATGAGGTTTTCTAGAAAAACGTGTTTTGTGGAGTTGAACTTGTTTTGATGTAGATGTGATGCAAATGTGGCTCGATCTCTAGTACTAGATCATCTGATTCTCTTTCAATTGAATGCGTACACTTGATTTGAGGAAACAGAGCGCGTGATATTATTGGAGTTGAAGTCTTGAAAGAATGCTTGTATCTCCAAATAACTTTAGTCTTTTAAGTGTGATCAACATCAAAAGTTAAGGAGTCTCTTAATTGTTAGAAAAATTCTCTCTGAGCCCTCTAGAGTATTAAATTTTTGACCCCACAAATAAAGAGAACTCTTCTATTTCTCATGTGGGCTTATGCTTGGTTGGTCCATGAATTTGGTCATTGGGCCAAACTAATTAGATTTGGGCCCTTATTTGACATTTGGGTAAAATTAAGCCCATTTTTGGACTAAATTGGATTTTAACATAAATGATAATATCAAATTGGGCAAACTATTTTATTCAATTCAACGAAAATAAGTGGTATCATTGATATTTGCCAATTTAGGTGTTCAATTTCAATTTAGATGCATGTCAACTTTTAAATAATTAATCTCAAATTAGATCTTTTGTAATTTTGACGTTAATTTTGTAAATGATTCGACAGTTTGTGATTACACACGTAGGTTTTTTTTATCCTTGCTCGTTTTCTTCCTTGTTGGTGGTATTTTTGTTCGTGCAAGGTTGGAATTGATATTTGTGACGCGATACAATAGAAGAGAAAAAGAGTAAAAATTACATGGCGAAATGAGTTGGGCCAGTTGGGCCGAGTCGGTGGACAACTCAAGGCCGTCTCCAACAAAGCTTTTACGTTAACATTACCAACTCATTCTCACTCACAAAGGGTCGTATGAGACGACGACAACAATAACCCAATTGATCAAAGATTCGTCTCTTCCTCTCCTACACACGTTCCATTTCCCCCGCTCAAAGCCCTAGCTCCGACCTTCCCCACGCGCTCCATTGGAGAACCTTCCAGATTCTCTCTTTCGCTTTATTTTCATCTCTTTCAATTCTCAAACAAGCTTCTTCTAGGGTTTTTCCGCCCCTTGCTTTGCTCAATTCCTCCCAGGTATGTGTGTTTCCCTTTTTTCCATTTCTAGTTTCTGCTTTCATTGTCCTCTCTGGCGAGATTCTTTGCCGGAGACCGTTTCAAGTCATCGAATTCAGGTAACTCTTGCGTCATTTGCAGAGATAATACCATTTTCGGCCGCTCTACTGTTTACGTTTCCTTACGCCTGCCTTAAACAATCCCTAGAGCGACAACCGTCCTCTGAAAGTTTCAGGTGCCACTTCTTCTTAATACGAACTATCTTTTTACTTCAGATGTCAGCTTATGCGTTACTTAATTTTCGTGGTGAGATTCTAGGGATTGATTGCCTTGCCTGGTTTCTTATTTATTTGCAAATTTTTACTTGGCTGCCTTAGTCAATTTTCTGGCTGCAGTTGAAGGTTCTTTGATTTTCTTCGAGTTCGTGCAGATTCTATCGTTTTGGAATGTAAATGATTTATGATCTGATTGAGATCGAGTTACGTAGTTTCACTACCCTAATTTCCCATGTTTCTTCACTACTCTTTTGGCTGATGAGGTGATTTTTAGGTCCAATGAGGGACATGGACGTAGTCCGTATGAATTGAGTCCTAGTTTGACTTAACGGGAAAGAGATTAAATGTCCTGAATGCTGATTCTTTACTTTCTATTTTATAATCATGGAGTTTCAGTATTTTCCTTTTTGTAATTATCTTTGAGTCTTTGACTGAGGTCCTTTTGTTTGGCCGTCTTTTTGTATGTCTTCTCCCCTGATTTTGTATTCTTTCATTTTCTCTCCAGTTTTAGAACCTTCGGTATCTTTTCATTTCTAGTTGCTGGATTTCTTTTCTTGTATTCCAAAGTGTATTAATTTCAGTAACATTTAGATTCTTCTAGGCCTTCGGTTTTCTTGTATACTGCTTATGCTATGTTGCTAATATTTATCTCTTGTATTACGAGCAGGGTTGGGCTGCGCAGAATTAAAATTCTAGTGTTTTCTGAGTAGAAAGTGATTCAAGTCAATGGATGACTGGGGTAATGCTATATGGTTTATATTTTAGTCCTCCATTTTTTCCTCGGGTGATTGAATAAGCATTGAAATACAGAAGATGTTGTGTATGTAGTATATATGTTGATCATTCGAACTAATTTCCCTCTCTTTATTTTAATTTAAATTTATATATAATAGTCTATTATTAGTATATAAATTTATGCAACACTTGAAAATGAGGATAAAATGGATGAGCATAATCTTAAAAAAATGCAGGACTCAAGTATGACAAGGAGACTATAGGTGAATAATAAAAGGATGTATGTATATGTTATAAAGCATCGTATTTAATGCATGGTGTGGTTTGAGAGAGACTGGATCGAGGTATAAGATATGGGAGGACTGTGAAGGAGTTCATATTTTATTATCCAAGGAGCCGTTGAAGAGATCTAATTTTGAAATGAACTTCTAGGGGGTGAAATTACAGATGTGGACATGACAATCCATATTTGTGGACGTGGTGACACTTTTTTTTTTTTGGGAATTATGCCATGGTCATTTAAAAAACAAAAAGCCGAACAGACATTATTTTGCCAATTTTCATTTTTCTATATTTTCTCTTAACATGTGCCCTTAGTGTCCTTTACGTGTCCCAGTCATCTTCTACATCAGTACATGTGATTAATGGGAATTTAGATGTGTTCATGTTTCATAAGGGCTTGACTCTGTAACTCCATTCAATATAGAGCGTGTTTCTTTCCAAAAGGTCATGTTTCATAAGGGCTTGACTCTGTAAATCAGTACATGTGATTTTGTGGAATTTAGATGTGTTCATGTTTCATAACGGCTTGACTCTGTAACTCCATTCAATATAGAGTGTGTTTCTTTCCAAAGGGTCATGTCTTTAATTCTTTTCTTTTTTACTTTTTTTTCCTTTTTTTTTTAATTTCAAATTATTCTGTATAATTATTTAAATATTTTGGGAGGGGGAGACAATTACTGTGCCTTCCTTTTTAGTTAGTAGCTTAGTCTACCTACGGTATGGGGAAGAATGTTTTGGTAGATCTACTACAAAAATTAAAATTACTTACTTTTGAGTGAGAGAGGCAGAAGTGTGGAGCTGACCATTCTGTCAAGTGATGAAGGAATAGGAATCAATCCTGAAGTTGCGATTTAGTTTGTTGATGAACAACAAAATCTTAACCACTTCTACGTGTCAGATTTTAATTTAATATTTTCTTCAAAATAATAAAAAAAAAAGAATTGAGTCAATCTTATGATCTTTGATGTTTAATTTTGATTTTTGAGAAGACAGTGTTGGTTTCTGCATTCTGTGCAAATATATTGGAAAATATTTTATGGTGTATTTAGCTGTTGTGCTTTTGAATCGAGCAACTTTTTCTTGACAATGCCTGTTGGGAACGGAGACATCTATAGCAAATTTAGCAATTTCTTGAGTTCCGGTATGGTTTGTTTATTTGATAGTTGGTGCATAAAAAGCTATTAGTGAACGTTGTCATACATTGTGCTGTAATTTTTCTTGCTCTAACTGTAATTCTATGTTTAATCATCTAGATAGTTTTGCTTACCTACGTATGTATATGTTTTTTTTTTCAGAGGATGAGAACATTCCACCACTGCAGAAGGAGCAACCAAAGAACAAATGGGATGATGAGGATGTGGATGACAACGATGTGAAGGAATCCTGGGAGGATGAAGATGAACCTGCACCGGTGAGAATTTATTGATTCTGTTGCTAATATTGTTTGTTTCATTGAGTAATGTTAAGACCTAAGATAATGACAAAGAAGAATGTAAATGGTTGTTTGATGATGCCAATAAACTATCAATGGTCCAACGTCTTAAAAAAATTGTGGTGAGTTTTTTATTTTAAGATTGGCAATCAGCCAATCATTAATAGTTGTAGTCAGTTTGTTGAATTTTCTAAAACAGGCAGGCATGGAGGTCTTTTTTTCCTTTGTAAGTTTGTGGTGGAGCTCATGTAAAAACTACGTTAATGTTAGGGTTGGCATCAGTTATATTTTTTACACCTTTTCTTCTTTTTCTTCCTGGTCTCCCAGGCTCCAGTAGTTAAACCTCCTCCTGAAGCTGCCCCAAAGAAGCCGGCTGCAAAAGGTACTGAGAAGAAAGGGAAAGTTGTAGTACCTGAACAGCCTCTAGATCCATTAGCTGAGAAACTTCGCCAACAAAGGTAATATTAATTTGCTTTAGTTTGTTGTAACCTTTAGCTTAACTTGTATCTACTTTTTGGATCTTTCGAAGTAAAATAATTGAGGTAGGAATTTGTAGTTGAACTTGTGTGAATTTTTCTATTGTGATGGGAGAATGATCCCTCCTACCATTATTGTGGAGAAAGTTGGACATGGGAGCAACATTATCTGATGCACTTTCTACATTGTCTATGCCATTCCAGAAACTTTTTGTAGCAGAGTTATCTCTCACTCCTCACTAATTCTTTTCTGGGACACCATTCCTTTTAACAAAAAAGTGGGGGGTGAGGTGGGATTTTCTATCTGTTTTAGAGTTTATCTCCAGTTTCAATATTTACTCAGGACATTTTCATTTTTGGAAAATAGATGTTAAGTTAATTAGGGAGGGAATGCTATTCTGTACTTTCATTTTTCTTGAGGAAAACCAGTTTCATTAATGAAAAACGTTAGGAAGTGTTTTCTGTTCCCCTCTGTTTATATTTTATGAAAGTATCATCAAACTGAACTAGATGATTCTTTTAATAATTAATGGTCCCGTACTTTGACTTTTCATTAAGAATAAGTTCTTGAATTATGAATGTCATGCTCTCTTTGATCTAGGTTAGTGTTGAGTGTCTGATTAAATGAGAAGTTAGAAAGAGCATGAGATATTTCTGGGAAGAGGTTGCATTTGGTCAAGGCAAGCCTTCAACGTGGTCAAGAGGTGTGAGAAGGTTGGTATAGGGATTGGAAATTTGGGTTGTGAAAATATTGCCATCCTGTGTATATGATTATGGTGGTTTCCTATAGAACCTCAAGTAGTTACAAGTGAGGATTCATTTAATTTAAAGGTTGGGATTCACTCCTATGGTTGGAACTCGGATCAGATTCAGAGTTGTTAAGCAACACCTTTAAAATGCCACAGATGGCGATAGCTCATCATCTTTTGATTTTCTTGTTTCTTATTATGTTTTCTACATAAGACTGTTCTAGAGTTCAGTTTTGGAAGAATGTTCAGCTTTAAAAAGAACCAACAGTTTCCATCCTTGATTCTATAACCACTTTAAAAAATGCCTGGTTTATGTCAATTTTTTGGGTGAGAGGTCTCCCTTGCTTAGTTATCTGTTCATGGTCCTGGAGTTTTCCCTATTGGAAGAATGTTTAGGCTCAAAACAGAACCAACAGTTTCCCTTCTTGCTTTTATAGCCATTTTATAAAATGGATTGTTTATGTCAATTATTTGGAAGAATGTTTAGGAAGAAAGTGCACACCTTCCATGAAGCTGTGGGGAGCTTCTTTTGAAATAATTTTTATATATATATATATATATATATTATTCTCAGTTGGAAAAACCTGCAAATTTTGCTTTGTTGGATGGTAGAGCATTCTGAAATAGACTGAGAGAAAGAGAGCTAATTGAGTATCTTAATACATAATAAATTGTTTTTTTTTTTTCCGGCCTTGTGCTTGGTCCTATTGGGCTATTACGCTTCAGTGCACTTTGAACCTGCACTTGGCATTCTGTGCATTCGATTGATTTCTTCTCCTTTCTTTTCCACATTTTTTTCTCTCTGGTAAGCTGGATTAGATCTCAAAGAATGCCTTTTCTTGGCTTGTAGTGCCCATGTGAAAATGAAGACACTAAACTTGATAGCTTATGCTTTTGTGTCTTTGGCTTATGGATTACATTAGATCTTAATCACTTTGCTGGGTCTTTGTTTTTCTGTTTCCGAATTTTGGCAGGCTAGTGGAAGAAGCAGATTATAAATCCACTACAGAATTGTTTAAAAAGAAAGGCGATGAGAAGACTCTCGATAATTTCATTCCAAAATCTGAGAGTGACTTCTTGGAATATGCAGAGCTGATCTCTCATAAACTCCGCCCCTATGAGGTATAATACAGTTTACTTTTATCTTTGTTTTCTGTATACAATGTATGAGCACAGCTCGGTCTCATGAGCTTTCCTTAAAAATTTCTTGTTGCAGAAAAGTTTCCATTATATTAATCTGCTCAAAGACGCCATTAGACTGTCGATGGTTTCTTTAAAAGCAGCGGATGCAAAAGATGTTGCTTCGTCCGTCACTGCACTTGCAAATGAAAAACTAAAGGCGGAGAAGGAAGCGAATGCTGGTAAAAAGAAGACGTGTAAGTATTTATGTTTATACCCCCTCTGTTGTCTTCCAAATCATTACAATGTTTGAATGGACCAAATGAGTCTGATGTTTGTGTATGTGAACTGCTACAGCTGTGAAGAAGAAGCAGCTCCATGTTGAAAAGGCAGATGATGACTTGATTGTCAATGCCTATGATGATGTCGATGATTACGACTTCATGTAATTGTTCCAGTTCCGTATCTATATCGAGTCTCATCAGTTTTTGACCTGCGAATGGAGGTCAGATTATTCGGCACATCTCACCCATTTTAATACACAAATAGATTGATTC
This sequence comes from Benincasa hispida, assembly GCF_009727055.1. NCBI lineage: Eukaryota > Viridiplantae > Streptophyta > Magnoliopsida > Cucurbitales > Cucurbitaceae > Benincasa > Benincasa hispida. The sequence continues at coordinate 36,638,099 of NC_052360.1, read as the reverse complement.
CCCCGAGTGTCGTGTCTAAATAAGGTTTATGTATTAGACTTGTGTATGGCATGTCATTATAAATTTTGCTCTTTTACTTCATTTTTTTTGTTCAATAGAGATGGTTCAAGTCGCCTTTGAGAATGTACAAGAATGCGTGGTCATTTCAACTCATAGTGTCAAGTTTTGTATGTCGTGAAAATGCTTCCCCTTCTACCTGAATTACATTTTCTTGCAAATGGTCGGTTGGTTTTATTAAAAAAAAATCTGTCTTCCTCGTCTCTAACTCTCGAACTATTTTTATTTTTATGGGTTACAGTGTTATCATTTTCAGCACCTAGAAAAACAATGGAACTTTTTAGTCTTCCCGTGATGTTGGCGAATCTCTTCACAGAATTTTACTTGGCAATTCAGCTTTTCATCTTTTGCAAGACGACTGCACATTTTTTAATTCAAATCTCAATGACAAGTAAATAACAAAAAGAGACTTTTGTCAATTGGCCTGTAATGAGGTTAGTAGTTTAAATCCTCACCGTTTCTTAATTGTCAGCAATTATTTTTAACCTTAAGTTTTAAGGTTCCTATAATTTTGGAAAGGTCCACGAGTAAAATTTATATGACATCAATACATGAAAGAAAATTAAAATCAAATGCAAACACAAATTGGTTGTAGTTATTTGCAAGAAAAAATACACTGTTTCAACTGTACAACTTATATCCAAGATGGAGGGTCTCCTTGTTTACTCATTAAGCACCATAATCCATTTATAATATACGTGGTATTTTGGTAATATAGCTAAATTTGTGGATCGATAAAGACAAAAGGGAGTGATATCTTTTTTTCTCAAATATCATGAAGTATTGCCAATATCGTCGATACATTGAGAATATATCATTTAATGGATATATAAAAAATTGTAGAAATACTGTCAAAATATTGTGGATATGTTGCTCAAATACCAACCTTATCTTCGTTCCAAAATTTTCATTGCCAAACCTGAATTTGAAAAAGCCATAAAAACTATATTTTAAGTTTGTAATTATTTAAACTTAAATTTATTTGAATTTTGTTTCTTTAACCATGTAAAACTTTCATTTCCAAGAAATAAAATTAGATTTTTTTTTTTAATGTTTTAATCTCATTTAAACTTATTTTATTAAATTTTCATATCATTTCAACTCAAATTTAAATTGATTTGATTTTTCTTCTTTTTTTTTTTTTCTCCATGTCAAACTTCCATTTTCAAGAAATAAAAAATATATATGTATATATATATATATATAAACCTAGTCCCTTAACTGAAGGCAGACAAGTTCAAATGTTGAAGGAGGTAAAGATATGAAGGATTTAGTTCCTTCACTAGAGAACCTTAGTTCACATATGCTAGACAAGATTCCAATCATGGTTATAGAGCTAGTGGACTAAGAATTGGAGTGATAAGAAAACCTCTCACTCTTATAAGATCCACGAATGACGATGTTCAAGTTGATGCAGACTCCGTTTCTCCAAGTTTTTTCAATTTTCAACTTTTTCCAATTTCTAACTTTTTTGAGTTTCTAGCCTTATCTTAAAATGAAAAACCTTTCATTTTCAAGATTGAATTTGAAAAGAATAATCACAATAAACTATATTTTAAGTTTTCTATTTAAACTTGTTGAATTGATTTGAATTTTGTTTCTTTCGAACGACACACGAGTGTTGTAAATTACCGCACAACTACGTTGGAAGAGTAGTAATTAGATCATGGACAATAAAGTCAAGGTCAATTAAATAAAGGTGATGATGATGATAGTAAACCTTAAACCCTAAGCCCTTTCATTTGTAGAAGATCCATGAATGATGATACTCAAGTTGATGCACACTCGCTTATTTTTGTAAAATAGGTACGGCTACCCTAAGAAGTGATGAATATGATTTATTTAAATTAACGATTTTTTTCTTCAAGTGGGTCCAATTAAATAAATTAATATATTTTTACTAACAAATAATTCAAACATTATTTTTTTGCAAATAAGTTCAATCCAAAATTATCATGAAATTAATAATAATACTTTAAATATCTAATTTGATTTGACGACAAGAATGGTAATAAATATAAAGTTAAGAGCTACAAATAAAAAATAACCAAAATGAACAATTAATTTCAAGAACGAAAATCATAATTAATTTTAAACAATAAAATCTAATAGCAAATTAGTTTCAAAATTAAAGTAGCATAGAGATAGAAAAATTGACACAAGGAAATTTTATAGTGGTTTGGCACAATCGACCTACATCCACTTCCCAAGCTTTTTTTGGATACTTCACTAGTAGTATTTGATTCTTTCCACTGTTTGGAGTCATATCACATTATTTTTTTCGGGCGCAAGAATAAACCCGATCCTTTCCACGGTTGAGGATCAAATCGTCACAACTAATATTTTTACGGATTAAGATCAACCCTTACAATGAATTTGGAAATAAAGAACAACATGAGAAAAACTCTCTCAAATAGTAGATTTACAAATTTAACACTCAATGAATCAATCCTTACAATATAAAATATCTCTCTCAAGAAGAAGATGAAAAAAAGAAAATCGAAGCTTGGAGAGAGCAATAATGGTGGTTTAGTGAGTTATGGAAGATTGAAAATAATACAATGTTATAATATGGAGAAGATGTTGAAGTTTAAAAAGAGATGGGGTAGGTGAAAACCAAATTCAATCTGGGTCATTGGAAGTTGGTAAAAGAAAATTGAATGATGAAGATTTAAACTCAACTAGCCGGTAGACACAAACATAATATAATATAATAATATTATTTTTAAGATCATTTTCATTAAAATCCAACCACAAATAAAAGTACCCAATGTGTCCAACTAGCCGTGAGACATAAACATAAAATAATATCAAATTCATTTTATTTTTAAAACTAATAAAAAAAATCGAAAGCTCACCATGTGTCATGCCTCTTATGCTCTAAGTAGTACCTTTCAATTGGTCTCTTTTGATTAAAAAAAGTCGCATCATCATCTTGGGACTTTTTCATTAAGCTTGTTTTGGTCATATCTTCTTCATTTGAGTTCCGATTCGAGTGATTCAAATTGTGTCGAAATCGTTATTTCAAGCTCTCCTAAATGGTCTCATCAAAATGCTAAAACTATTAGTGAATAAGAGCAGGTTTGTTATCATAAAAAAACGTTAACTAATTAAAATTAGTTACTTTGAGATTAAGAACAAAAAAGTCAACACTTTTAAGTATGGAGGGAATGAGTTTGAATAGTTAATATAGACATTGACAATATGAATATAATAATAGTCATTATGGTTATTACAATAGTAATTAATTCATTCAAGTAATTATAGTTCTTAGGTTATAGTGATGAACATAACACATCGATATATACATGGGGGCCATAACTTTCTCGTGAAAGCGTTGAAGACTAAGACTCAAAACTCTATTATCTATACATTCTTCAAAAGATATCCTTATTTAGATGAATATAGTTCGATCCAAGGTATCCTTGTATTGGTATCATTGGAGATGATATTGATATTCGTGCATGACATACTTCTAATATAAAATTTTGAACATACTATGACTTGGGACCACTACTACCACTATCAAATTATTATGCTAATGTTGGGCTAGTAAGTGTACCTATTAGGCTATCATCTTACCCTTGAATATTATATTTGACTTTCTTTGACTTTATCAATGACATATTTACTTCATATTAATTTTTTGTTGTCACTATTCTCTATTTTTAGTTTATTACTAAAATAAATTTATTCTAAAATCACAAAAGTCATTTTTATAAATTTCCGTGATATCCATAATTTATTCTAGATTAGACATTGATATTTAAATATCCATCAAAATTTACGTCCTAGATAATAAGATCATTGATCTTAGGTTCCATGCTCACTAAAATTACAAAAAGCTTCTTGACAGCTATGTTACTTTTTTCACCTAAACCAACTTTAGGATTTTTTGATCACTTGACTACCATTCATACTACACGTATGACGATAAATCAATACAGAATCCAAAAGCATTACAATCATTAACGAGAAAAGAAACATTTTATTACCAATAAACACAACGAATGTACGCAATTACTATGAACAGAAACAAAAACTAAATTCTCATCGAGAGAAAAAAGTGATGCCTAAAATAGAGCCATCAGGAACAATTTCATAGGAATCGGTATTTGATATCATAAATTAAAACCATATGGATTGTACGTAGACAATGAAGCAATAACAGATGACAGACTGCCTTGGAATTATCAAAATAATTGTACAATAATCCCTCCTCCCCGTGTAGTTCTTTGAAAACTAGAGAAAAGAAAAACAGAGGCATCCACTAATTCACTTGCAACTAGAAAGTGGGGGAAAAATTTTAGGAGAAATACAAGCACTTTTGTTCAAGCACTCCTTTCCACCAAAGAAGCCCAAAAGTTAGTTTAGCATCAGTAGCCTCCACCTTTATAAATTTCCACATTCACGCTCGGATGCTTGAGGATCTATTCTTAGCATTTCAGCATCAGGTTTCTTTTGCTGATGAACAAATGTTTTCACGGAGATTGAAACCTCCAATAAGTCTTAACGCATTGCACTTCTTTTTGGTTTTGTCAGAGCCTCAAGAAACCGAAACATCCAACGATCTAGCATTCCTGTGATTTTAGCAGAAGATATCATTGTTTTGGTTGAAAAAAATGGTAAAACAATTGACTTCAGCACTAAGATATGGGGCTTCGAGAAGTGATTGTCTTCATTTGAAGCAAAACACTCGCACCCCACATTTGTTGTATAAAAAAAAAAGAAAAGAAAAGAAACTTGTATGACCCAAAATGATATACTTCACTCTGGAAGTGGTCTACTTCTACAAGTGACTTATGCTTAACATGATCACATATGATGATTTGAAAATCAACCACAAATCACATCAATAATTTCTCGAACCTGTTACAGCGAAGGTACCACCTAATACAGCACAAAGCCGAGTTATGAAGTGGAGAAAACTTCGTCTTTCTTCTTTGATGGTCACTGTGATTGGTGATAGATCATATAAGAAGTAAACAGCTGCACATCATTGAAAACAATGGTAAGTTTCAACCTGGCCTTTAAAGGAGTTTGAATAACTAAACAAACATCATCAAGTCTTGTCTATAACATTTGATAAATTAGTGTAAAAAATTTATATATAATTTTTCTAAAGCCTATTCCTCATTTATGGGGAAAAAACATAGAATTCGTGCCTGTAAAGTAATCCATTATAGAGGAAATTATAATATGAAATTCATTAACCAACCTGGCCATGACCTATCAGAGTCAGTCATAGGCGAGAAATATTCGGTGACTGAAAACTGATTGGTAGGTAACACATCTTTTGAGATATATTTATACTCAGTTGGAACAATCTGCAATAAAACAGGGAAAAACGTGCAATATAGTTAAATCCAGTGTTCACTGGTTAATTGTATACCGATAATACCTGATAAGAGCAGAATTAAACGATCAAGGAAAAGAAGATTCCTAACTGGAACAAACAGGGCAGATTCAGGACCAATACACTTGTTAAACACCCCCCCCCCCTAGAGGAAGGGCCAAGTAGGGGTGTGCACAGTTCGATTCTGTCCGGTTTTGGACCGAACCAAAGTCCACGGTTCTCAAGTAAACAGAACAGTGGAAACCGATTTCCATCGGTTTCAGTTCCTGAAGCGAAACAACCTGAATCGGTTCAGGTCGGTTCGGGTTATAACCGATGGTTTTTTTTTTTAATTAGATAAAAGAGATTGAGCTTATGGGCTTATGGGCTTATGTTATGAGCTGGGCTTATGGGCTTATGGACTGATTAGTATTATTTAATATTTAATGATACTTTTACTTGATATAATACTTATAAAATATTATTTATATTAATAAATATTAATATATAGGGTCAGTTCGGTTCGGTTCGGTTCTCTGGTTTTTCAGGATAGAGAACCATTGACCGAACCGAACTAGTCGGTTTGGCTACTTAATGAACTGATAGTTGCTTCTTTTAAAAAAAACTAGACCAACTAGCCGGTTCGGTTCGGTCCGGTTCTCTGGTTTTGGTCGGTTCGTACACACCCCTAGGGCCAAGCAAGTTGGACAACGGGTGGGAGAAAGGATTCCATTTTCACAATCAAATTTCTCAGATGTCATTTAGTATGATTTCCTGATTTTACAAATTAGTTAATTCTGCAATATGAGCTACACGGGCAATAACATGTTTTACTTACCATGGAAAAGAATTTTCAATTTCCCTTACCATGAGAGGGAGAGGGAGAGGGAGAGCATCGAGGGGCAGGGAGGGAGCCTCTCACCTCCAATATCAGTATGTGCAGAGTACTATACATCAGATTATCTTGGAAACTATAAAATAAAAAATTATGCACCAAATGTATCTTATGGCCGCTGGGATTTTTACCTTTATATAATATTTAAAGGTCCCACTTGTGTCATGTAAAATTCGAACTGTACCATCAAGTGGGTTGTGAATTCCAGGGTATTTTGGACCAAAAGACAAATCGTGAATCATGTGACTGACATTCACATGTTTGGACCCTCCAAAAATCTGCAAAAAAAAAAACAACAGAGAAAGGTCAAAATAATTATTGGAGCAGTCACATGGAACATGCTTCACTGAAAGACGTCACAAAAAAGAGGAAGAAATGAAAGGCAATACGTCCTGCATTTGAACTAAACTCCCAAAATTGTCAATTTCTACGGCATAAACTCATGGTAATATATATTAGAGGGAGATCAAGAACAGGGTGAAGAAACTGCACCAGAGAAAATAAGGTGAACTGACCATTTGGGCCACAAAAATGTTTAAGCCATGAACTGAAATATGAAAGTTCCCAGCAACCCTCTGAACATCTAGAACTCCATAAACCTGCAAAAAAGATTGCACTTGACTTATATTTATGAAGAATCAGGAGGTAAATAATCTTACAGGAATTGCATATAGATTACCCGACAGCCTTGTCCTTCTGCTAATGCTTGCTTAACCTTTTTGACCAAATTTTCAGCAGCTTGATCAAAGCCGTGTATATGAGGATGATCTTTCTCCTTGTCATGATCTGTCAAAAAATTAGTTATAGATGACGTTATTTTGATGCATAGAGAGAAGGAAATTGACAGCATCTAATAACCTCTGATTCACAATTCAATTATACAACAGATTTAGGCTTCTCATGAAGTCGGGAACTGGGACTCTCATGAAACGGTGGGGCTCAGTGTGGTAAACGTAAATCTATCCAGAGTGATAAGTCGCATGTTCCCAAGTTAAGCTCAAAATTCTTTTAAAAGTACAATATTTAAAATATGGAATATCAAATATGTGATAAAAAATTTAAACATACGTGACAACAATTTCATCAAATTACTTAGTTCGGTAACCATTTGGTTTTGGAAATTTTGCTTGTTTTCTTACCACTTCTTTATCATAGTCATCATCTTTCCTAACTAAACATTTGAAATTCTTTGCCAAAATTCAAAAACAAAAACTAGGCTTGATTTTTTAAAATACTCCTACAAAGTAAATAACAAACAAAGAAATAAAAAACTAGGCTTTTTTAAGTTCACACTTGGACACTTAAACAAAAACCATTAGACTTTTCTTCATCTTTTGTTTTTTTTAGGGAATAATTTATTATTTTCATACATTCTAGAAAAACAAGATGGCGTGGCAATGTGAAAATTGGTGTTTATTTTATTTTGCCCTTTTTATGTATTTTCATTCTTACAATGAAATCCTATCTAAGTTAGACATGTTACCTTTCAAAGAAAAGAAACGAGGATCCCCACCCTCGTTGAGATAACTTACAATTGATTTAAGACAATTATGAAAGTAGTAACATTTGTCTTTTACTTTGATGGTTTAACCATTAATGACAGCATAATATTAAAGTATCCAAGAAAATATATAAGGGGAAAAAAAGAACTTTATAGACCAATAACTATGTGGATAATGGAAAAAGGCAGTACCATGCTTATGATCAGCGTGTTCCTTTTCCACAAGGTCAGATAGATATTCGGTGCCGATGATATGGCCATAGCTGTTAAGACGAAGCTGCAGAAAGCAAGAAACTCTGGACTAATCAGCAGGCATATAGATTATGGAATTACTTCGAAACTATGCTTGCAAGTACAGCAAAGAATGCCTGTTAGGAAGCATAAACTGATTTGAACATGTTAATGTGAAAAAAGTAATAATCCTTATTTTGGCACAAGTTTAGTTAAGTATGTTCTCCCAGAAGAAAGTTTAGTTAAGATAGAGTGTTGTACACGTGTACTTATGAGAATATATCTCATGGGACAGCATCAGGATGCAGCCTGTCTCCACAATAATTCCCATTAAATATATTTTTTTATTAAAAAAATCAATTAAATTAAATGAAAAAAATTCAGAATTTTTTTCAATTACATAGTTAATTTTCACATAATATTTTCATTTAAATGCTTAATTCTTGAGAACCTCCAATTTAAAAGAAACTTTTTAAACCTCCTAATAGAAATAAAACAATACTACCTATCAAATTATCTAATTATCCATGTAAATAGTTGGATAGCATATCAAGTTATCTGTCTTTAGAGAATAAAACTTAAATAATAATGATAATAATTTAAAAGGGGATGGAAAGCAAGGATGGAGAACGGGGGACATAAACCTGCTTGGGAGTATAAATATAAGGTTAGATATGTCTTGTAACGAGGAGATCAACACTGAAGTTTCTTTACGTTGCTTCCTCTTTTTGGAAAGAGTACAATTTTTCATTGCTTTTGTTAAAAGGAAATCAAGGTTTATTCCTAATTATTTTATTTTCCATTATTATTTTCATTTTGGTATTTTCCATTTATGTATTTTCCTTTATTGCTTTATTGATGTCTATTTATTCACCTTGTAAAAGGTTGATTATATACTCTGAATTATCCAATAATACACAAATATAACATGATATCAGAGCATTAGGTTTATTAGAGTTTTGTCTCACTGAAATCTGGCCACCTTTTCCTCCCATCTGGAAAGAAAAAGAAAACTTTTTGATATTTTTGGGGTTGCTAACTCAATGTATGCGGTTCTAAAAGGGGGTCCCCTTGGTTAAAAAGAAATCACAAAAGATGGTATGTTGCTACCATTTTGGCATTACGACATTACCACAACGATGTTGTCCATAGATCAAATTATTTTGTGGATTGCTCGATTTTGTTGTTACTGGCTTAAAACACCATTGACCAAATTCCATTACTGCTTTAATTTTTGTGTTTATCTTAATTGTTGGTTTAGTTTATGCATCAGAAAAATGGAGTGCTATCATATAGCTTTGTATCGACTAAGTTCACAAGTTAGAGATAAGCAAACTTGAACGGCTGACATCTGCTACAGGGTAAACCACCGCCTCTTAGGCCCCCAACTAATTCTACCATAGAGGCCAACGATAGACAATAACTCCCTTCTGAACACAACTTACAACTTTCATCGAGATAGAAGGGCAGAGGCCTTGGTGTCCTACAACCTTTTTCTGTCTGTGAGGATCCCCCAACAGAGCACCTATATTTTTTCTCTGCCTCTGTCGATCGGTCAATGGAGGCAGACCCATCGCCATTAGGGTTTTAGTATAGTGTTTTTGTCAGTGTCGTCACAACTCTTTGTCGGCCGCGTTCCGCCATTCTTAGTTTGTTGTTCGTGGGTCTGATTTTATCTATTCATAGTTTGCCTCGTCATTCGTGTTTTGTCCATGGTTCATGGAGCTTTGCAACCAAATCACACCACCTCAAGTCGTCGTTTTTAGATCCATCGTTCGACCTGCGGTGTGTCCATCGTGGGTCTCTGTTATCCCTAACCCTTGCTCTAGTTCACACGCACCACAATGTGAAGTGCACGGCTAGACAGTAGCCGCAAACTCAGACTCGCCCAACACACCATTCAAAGTCATCCGCTATAGATCCGTCCAGATACAGCGTCGAAGACCCATTTGTTCCCAGATTCATGCATCGTCAACCTAAAATCGATACACCCTAGTCCGTTTTTGTTCCAGATCTCCCCATGTCGACCAACCCTGCTCCATCCTTCATTCGTGTTGCCTATCGCTCGCGCTCAGATCCACTGCCCGCTCGACCAGCCCAGATCTGTCGCCCTCTCCTTAGCTCCAATTGTCCATACTGCTCAACTTCTGCCGCTGGTAACTGTTAGTCCACTCGGTTTGGTCGGTTTAGTCATCTCTTTTTGGTTCAGCTTCCTTCAGTCGAACTAATTTGGTTTATTTTTGGTCCAGTCAATAAGGTCGGTTCAACTTCAATCAGACTGTTTCAATTCAAGTCATTTGGTTCGGTCTTCATTCCGGTTCAATGAAGTTTAGACAAACCAATTTCAATTTAAATTCGGTTTAATCAGCCAAGTTTAGTTAAGTTAATTCAGTTTGGTTTGGTTCGTTTTGGTTTGATTCAATTTAGTCCTTGACTCATTTGGTTTGTTTGATTGCTTTGGTTCACTTTGCATTTGTCGATTTATGTTCGATTTCCAAATCAGTTGTTCGAGGGTTTTGTTTTAGATCTCTCAATGAGATCTTTTTTCTAGCCCAGAAGTTCTTGTTCGTTCTTCGTAGGTTTTGTTATAGATCTCTATATGAGGATCTATGTTTCTAGCCCAGAAAGTTTTTGGTTTCACTCTTCATGGGTTTCTGTTTCAGCCTAGAAGTTCTACCTGTTTTGGTTCTTCGTGGATTTCTAATTCTATCCCAAACAGTTAATTTGTTTCGGAAGCTATTTTTGCAAACTCAAGTTGTTCGCCAATCTACCACCTTGAGTTTGAGGGAAGGTGTTAAAAAGAAATTAGGATTTATTCCTAATTATTTTATTTTCCATTATTATTTCCTTTTTGGTATTTTCAATTTATGTATTTTCCTTTATTAGTTTATTGATGTCTATTCATTCACCTTGTAGAAGGTTGATTATGTACTATGAATTATCCTGATTTATTCAATAATATACAAATTTAACAGCTTTCATAGAAAAGGTACCACATTCCTTGGCCAAAGGAGTAACAGATGCTCTCTCTTTAAAAAATTTCTATAGTGATTGTGGTAAAAGATTCTATAGAGTATCACCATAATAGGATACAAAACAAAGCCCTTTTTTGTCAAATGAAAAAAATGAAGCATGAGATCTTGTGTAGGGAGGATATAGGCGGAGAAAAAGAAGAGATCCCATCACCATTTTGCATTAGATTGTATTGTTGGGCTGCTTATTTTCTCTATCAATATTGTCTTGGTATTATTTTTCTTACCATCCTTCAGGATTTATGTACTTTAAGCATTAGAATCTTTTCATTTCATCAATAAAAATTTTTGTTTCCTTTCAAAAAAGAGTACCAAGTGTACAATGTGATTGAGGATGTTAATCAATGCCCTACAAAACCAGAAATTCATCTGGACATATAAGAGGATGGATGAAGGACTAATAAGAAAGCAGACTCCAACAAGAATAAATAAAACGTTGGAGGATGTGATGAGTGTTGTTTCTTCAGTGAATAGTAGATGGTTGATTGGCATGAGTGTCAGTTTTCATGACTCCTTTCCTCAACCGGTAAAACAAAGATTTGATGTTGTTGGCAGAAGGCTTTCACTTCAGGGGACATGCGACATGGGAAGCTGAGTCTTTGGACAAAAAGGAAGCAAGGGTTGATTCTCAATATAGCTCCTAAGAACCTAGAGGCATGTGCATGCATGTATTTAATTTAATGTTCCAGCATAATTGAGCAGGATGCCTCTTTGAGATATGGATTTGATTTCCAACTAATGTTCTTTCCTATTATTTTTCTTGTGTTTTTTATGGTTCATTGGAGACATGGCAAAAAGAGTAGATTACTCTACACACGAAGTTCAAATTTAATACAAAAGAAGATGTTACAATCCAACTGTTGGAACGAGCACGAGATGATGACTACAAAATTACTTTGCAAGGGGATCCTAAAGATTTGAGGACGAATCTTCTTGAAGAAGGGAGAATGATAAGGAAATAAGTGGCAATGACAAGAGCTATAGCTAAAAGTATTCTTGAAGCATTAAATATTAACTTCCAAGCTAAGTTTCTAAGCTATGATGAAGAGTCACAACCTTTCAAGCTTCAAGGCTTCCCAGGAGATACAATTAATCTGAAAATCCAGATTCATCGACATCCTTTATGCATTATGTACCAATTTAATTTCATGTATTTATATTTATGAAGGTTCAGGTATGGAGTTGAAGAGTTATAGCTGAACCTAGATAATATAGATGAAAGGTTGTGTCCTTTCATAGAGACCATTCATTTAGTTTAAATAATGTTGTCATTTTTGAAGTAGAATTGGAATTTGAACAAATTTATTCTAGAGTTTAATCTCTCAAAGCTTTTATGCTTTTTTTGTTTCTTATGTTTAGAATGTCATGTTTTAGAACTTTCAATCTAGTTTGATCAACTAGATTGTGGAGAGTTTGAAATCTTGAAGATAGGATCCAGTTCTCCTTTCTTCTTTTTGATCCATCTTTAAATTTCTTGAGGGTTATTCAACCTCAGTGGGGGTTGTAGTTTCCTTTGATCAAAATGTTTAGCCTAGTGGAATTTTTAGAAGTTTTTGACAAAAAAGTCACTAATTTTTTCATCCCTAACTCTCAATCTAAGCTCATTCCATCATCCGAGTATATAAAATTTTCACTCATTTGGATGCCAAGAATAATATTTTCTACTTAGTATATGGTTATGAGCTTGAAATGATGACTAAAATGTTATGGACTAATGTCGGGAAAGCAGTTTTGTGGGGCATATGGATAGAGGAATGAATGCATTTGGTAGACAAGTAAATCAGGAGGAAAGAATGAACTTATAAGATATCGATATGTTGTTCTGATGTAATTAATTCTCGTTGATGTGCTTTCTTGTCATACTCCTAAAGGAGATTTCTTAACATATGATTAAATTCTCGGTAATGGAGATTTTCTACAAAACTAGGATACATTTATTAAATACATATTTATTTGATATTTTACTTATATGTAAATAGATGTACATTCATATATTCGAATTAATTCGTTGTTCATGCTCAAAAGTTTCATTTTTAATTTATATATATATATACACACACATCATAAGATGCATTATGCACAAGAGATTATAGGCAACAACAAAAAGAACTAAAGAAGTCAAGGGAATCAATAAAATATCAAGAAATTATCTTACTTTCCATATGTTTGTGTCAAGATCCACTTCATGCTTGCCTGACATATCAATTGCATCTACACTTAAGACTGAAAAAACAATATAAAAAAACTCAGCATTTGACCATTTAAGTCACCCTGTATTGTGATAACAGTGGAGCAGTTACAAACTCAGAGGAACCTCGAAGTCATAAACATGGAAAGCCTAACAAGACAACTTAGTTGATCCATTTATAAAGCCCCTCTTAGCTAAAGTGTTCGAGGGTCACCTAGTGGGACTGGGACTATGAGATACTTTCTACTAGGGCAAGTGGGAGAAATAATGGGTATCTGATGCCCTAGTTTATTGTATTTATTTTTGTTTGTTTTCTCTCATTGAACTCAACATTGTATATATTTTTATATTGGAGTTTTAGTCCAAGTGGGAGTATTGTTGGGTTGTATGTCCTAAAACTCGCAGTTGTAAAGTTAAACATATTCTATTATCAATAAAGATGTTATTAGTGAATTTTTAAATTGCAATTGTAAAGACTAAATCCAATAAACTAAGATCTATCACTATTATATGAATACTTGAACTTTATTTGGAGACATAAAAATGGATCAGATTCGAGTGAATAGTCAAAATGATCTATAGTATACGAATAAGGTTGGGTGCCTTATTCTGGTAATACTATCGGATGTGGTCCACTCTGTAGTTGTTACAATTTGTTGTAAAGTGCTACAAACGAAGTGATCCTGATTCATTCAGGTATTGACATGAGGAGTTGGGGCATCCTATGCAATGAGTTCGCATAAGATCGGACCACTCTTACTTTATAACGTTGTTTAATGTTTAAGACTGACTATTTCGCTTAGATGACCTAGGTAACTCAATCTTAATCCTGAGCTAACAATGAACTCCTGTTTATTCGAGATTATCCATAGATTTGTATAGGTGAGGGTTGGCTCAATAGAGCCGGCTCAATAAGCTTCCCATTTCAGAGGTAAGACCGGGTAGATAGTCAGGGACATAGGGTACAATACGGAATTCACGCCTACCCAATTTAGGGATAAGAGAAAGGTTGTTCTCTTAAGTACTAAATCCAGGTCTTGAACAAGAGACCCCACCCTCTCATTGGCCCGAGAGAGATCCGGTCTAGTGATTGGATCACAAACTAATTGTTCATTAGAGGATTAGTGGAACTTAAGGAACAAGATGTAATATCGGGGCTAAAAAAGCATATTGACCCAACCGTTATTACGATCAACCTGTATAGCATGCTATAATTTATGTTTTTTCCATAACCGTATGTTTCTATTGTTAATTGTAATTGTAAAGTTCATATACGATTGTAATTTGGAATGATCTTTCTGTTGCTCATGGAAATTTTCGTATTCGATTTTCTTCATGAAGGAGTATCAAGCAAAGTTGTATTGCTGACTCCACAATGGAAGCTAAGTATGTAGCTGCAAGTGAAGCAGCAAAAGAAGCAGTATGGCTCAGAAAGTTCCTAACTGATTTGGAAGTGGTTCAAAATATGCACCTATAAACAATTGTAAATTGTAAATATATTTAGGCAAAACAAAATGTGAAACCAACACAGCATATGATCGAAAAGACATTTATACTAACCATCGCAAGGTAAAGAAGGAAAGGTCATGTTTATGTGAATGGGAAGAGTTTCTCCACGTTTCAAATCTACAGACATCTGTCATAAGCACGAGGTTAAACTACTGAAAACATGTCCTAACTTTTAAAAAGTTCTAAGAAAAGGAAAACAAAAGCTAAACATACAATGATAACATCAAACTATTAGTTCAATGGTGTCAGAAATAATGAGATGGTGTACTTGTTTGTATACCATTAAATAGGGTTCGACTTGTGGATAATTATAAGTACAATTTTTTTTGCCCAAATATACTCTAGATTTAATACTAAATTTCTGGTCCTTGATACTTTGCTGAAGGACATTACAACTTCCAGGTGCCTTTAGGATATAAGTTACAACCAAGCCATGGCTTGGAGCCTAGGCAGAAGGCAATGCATGAGTTAGGCAAGGTCTCACACCTCTAGCTGCTCAACATGCACTGACATGCATAAGCCAAACTAGGCAGCAATATATACAAGCACTATGCGCTAGGACATGGGAAGTCCCCAGAGTGTACAAACACATACATAGGCACATCCAAAATGCTTTAGAAGCTGCTGGTAAATGGGTGCACAATTGCTAAGCAAGACAGTAGTATATAGGCAGCACATAAACTACCATTTAACACACCCATCATAGCAGATGAATGTGCGCAGCAAGGTATAAAGAGAGGACCATGAAGCTAAGCAAGGATCAATATGGTTGTGCATGGAGTATGCACTGGGACTAAACATTCCTATACACGTGTTAATAAAGGTTCAGAATATAGTCCTATAATAGGTGTGGACTCTAGGTGAAATTTGTATGACCTGAGAACATATGACAGGGGCATGATCTCGTTGCCTTAAGCACAAGGTGAACTTGGCATTGACAAACTATTCAGAGATATAAGACCATGTTAACAAAATAGATCAGGTGGCTTTATAAATGCTGATTCTCTCTCAAAGGTGTTTACTTTGGGCATGTATGACTCAATGGATTACAGATGGTTTTCCAAAAAGTACAATGACAGTAGCTCAAGAAGTCTAAGGAAGTTTGGAGCGCTCTTCAACCTATATATTGAAATTCATGTTAAAGATGATAACAATTAATGGATAAATTGATCACCCTTTCAAGGAAACACGAGGGCATCTATGGTCTAGCATAATTCAAGCTACTCTTTGGAAACTATGGGATGAGAGAACTCAAGGATTTGTAAAGGAAAGGAAAGATCACCAGAAGATGTTCACGGATCATCATTATTTAATGCTTTTTTCTGGTGTAAAAATACTCAACCCTTCAATACTTTCAGCTTAAACTTCCTTGGAAATCCATTTTGTAGCCCCTATATGGGCCCCTTTTGTATCTCTTTGGATATTTCATCACCTACAATAGGAGTAATGCAAGGAAATCAATTGAGTGGAGTTACTTACATCCACAAGGGAGGGAGTGCAAAGTGAGGACTGTGAGGTCACTTCAATGCCAGATAAAAGTAGTTCAATTGGGGGAAGGGGTTTTAGATGAAAATATGTGAATAGGGAGGACAGTGGTACCAGAGCTCCAGCTTGCATATGCTGATGTGAAAATTTAGTATGAAGATGGTTCAATCACAACTGGGAATAGCAGAAAATGGTCTGTCCATGGATAAAGACATTGGAACTCTACTAGAAGGGATGAGCCCACTACTGCATGAACAGGAGGAGACATAATGAATGGTCACCGAGCCAATGGTACAAGTCAAGTTAAGTATGGGGAAAACATCCATTGTGGAGCCTGCTACTTCAATGCTTCTTCTCAACCTCTTAAATGGATCAGTAAAAGTCTCGACTTACAATCCGAAATGATGAAAAGAAAAAACATACTCATCTCATTCTTTTCAGGCCTAAACTTTCTACAAAACTCATTTTCCAAAGGACATTGGAGAAGTTCAACATGAGCTATTTCAAGTCATCGTTACAATCCCATTGCAAGCTAACATAGAAAGAAGCAATTTCTTCTTTCTAAAACAATGCCATTTACATAAACCAATGAGAAGGTTGGAGAAAACTGAGAGGACGCAATCCTTTATCACATAAGTGAATGTGAAACTAACCCTTCTGTTGAAAATATTTCTTTTAACTCGCTAACAATTAGAAAGCTTATACAGCAATAAAATTTAGGAAGCTACGTTTCAAGGTTTTGAATGATCATGGGAAGAGTTATATTTTTACTTGCTATGTGATCCTGGATTATATAGAAGAGCTAAAGTATTGTGGATCAGTGTTATCAAAGAGATTATCAGGCATATGGACAAGAGAAATCTGTTCAAATTAAAAATAAAAATAAAAAGAAAGAAAGAAAGAAAGAAAGAAAGAAAAAAAAAAGTAATCAGGAGAAAAGATTACAACGTATTGAACATAATGTGGCTTCTTGGTATGTTCTAAGGAATTTAACAACTACTATTCTAACAAAATCAATTCTCCAGTGAAAGGAGAAGTAATTATATATGGGCTCACATATAGCTTAATTAAAAGTCGTTGGCCCAAAACATGTCAATAGTCTCTCATCATAGCTTTAAACATGATTGAAACTTGTCAGCATCTTTTATTGATATTCCTTTTTTGAGAGGGAAACGACAATTTTATTGATGAATGAAACTGAAAGCCCACGAAAGGTGATTAACAAGAGCTTTATCGAGGCTCCTTAGGATTTTTCTTCGTCGAGGTGACTTCTCATAATACTTCTAAATGGAGTTCCTTCATATTTTTTTCAGTAACTTATCAAATATAAATAAATATCTTTTTCAGTACACCTGTATCAAGTGCACAATCCAAAGGAAATGTGCAAAATAGGGAGAATGAGAACCTGATGAACAGTATATGTGGCGAGATAATATCTCAGTTCGTGCAAAAATAGTGTCGCCATTATAACTAATCCAATAACAGACACTGTGAACACAAAGAAGAAAATTTATTAGGAGAACAAACAGAACAGCTGAGCATAACCTTTGTTTTTTATATATATATAAAAAAAAAGATAAATAGGTAAAAGAAAACTCACAAAGAGAACAATATCCACTTCAAATATACCACCATACTGGCGATAAGAAGCATAAATTGTTCGATAACACATCGTAAAAGTAAATACAAAGAGAAGCATGCCATTTCATATTACCTAACGCCCCAGTTTGTGTTTTCTGCAACAAATGTTCTTCCGCTCGAGGAAACGCATCCAGACTCTTTATCGTCTGCTTTAAACCCATGTTTTACCTCCTAACATTGAAAAAAAAAAATACGCAAAACATGTCATAAGTTATAAACAGCAAACTTTAACAATCATCTTGCGTATCTAAACCGAGAAATTCCAACGCCTTCCATCAACAACAAAACTAACTCTAGCCCACATAATTGAAAATTCTGGATTCCAAAATCGTTCAATACAGACGTGAAGAAAACCAAAAAGACCCAGCAAGAACTCGAAAAACAAAAAATCCAGAACCTCAAAGATCCGTTTCGATGAATGAAATTGGAGATCGATAAGTGATTTTCTCGGAAATCCTATTGCGTAGATCCTCGAAAGGAAATGAAATCGAGCAGAAATCAGAGAATTGCAAGAATTAGTAATATCAAATGTAGGAATCGAAGGGCTTGTACCAAATGAGGAGGGATGAAGAATACGGTCGTTCGATGAAGTCCAATGTGGGGAATTTTGCGCGATAAAAAATTAGACTTGAAAACTTTTTATGATTAATTTGTAAATTTCCTTTTACACGCATGCGCCCAGAAAAATAACCGTGTATTACCTTTTTTAGAATTTTAAATAAATTCTCCCGTGAAAAACTAAGGCTATAAATTCTGATTAATAGAAAAAATAATTTAAAACATTTTTTTAAGTAACGCAATAGATTAGAACTAATTATTAGGTGTATATCAATATTTTTAAGGAATTATAAAT
The DNA here is from genome assembly GCF_009727055.1 of Benincasa hispida. Taxonomy (NCBI): domain Eukaryota; kingdom Viridiplantae; phylum Streptophyta; class Magnoliopsida; order Cucurbitales; family Cucurbitaceae; genus Benincasa; species Benincasa hispida. Next base: position 36,619,372 of record NC_052360.1, on the reverse strand, counting down.
ATAACAAAATCTATCGGAATAAATTCTATGGCTCATAGACTCCTATTAGCTATATTATTAGTGATAGTCTTCAAAAGTTAGTCTAAATTTTGTTATATCTATAAAAAAAAAAAAAAAAAATTGTATTGTTCTATATCTACTAATACTTTGATAGATTGTTATAGTTGTATCTGTCTTTTTTTAATACAAACACAAACAAGGGGATAAATGCTCTGTTAGATACCGATTTTGTTTCCCGTTTATTATTTATTCGTTCCTGTTTTTGAAGACCTAGAAACATAAATATATTTCTTTACCATTCTTGTTTCTCATTCATTAGAAAAAAGAAACAAAAACAAAAAATTATTTCTAACTATTTTTTTTCTCATTTGTAGTATTTTCTGGATTTTTTTTGTTGGGATTGGTGTTCTAATTCTCCCGGAGTCTCGTAGTTTGTAAACTTTGTACACATTGTTATAAAATAAGAGTTATTTTATTTGCATTTACTTATATCCAATCAACAAAGATCCGTGGTTATTTTATATAAATTTAAGCATGTATATGAGATATACAAGTGGATCATGTCTTAGGTAATAACCTAAAAGATCTATAGTATAAGGATAAATGAAGGATAGCTTATCCTCGTGACACAACGGATATGGCCCACTTTGTAGAGGTTTACAAGTGTTGTGAACTACTACAGATGGTATGATCCGGACCATTCATGTGGAGACATGCGAGCAGGGGTGTCTTATAAAAAGAGTTTGTATAAGATCGGACCACGAGATGATTCGTCTCTTTATATAGCACCATTGATAATCGAGACTTACATCTCACTAAAACAACCATAGGTGACATGACCTTAATCCTGAGTGCTTTGGGAACTCCTATCTATGAGGGTAGTCCTTTTATTAGTATGGGTGAGAGTAGCCAGATTGCCAACTCAACAAGCCTATCCTTTTGGGGATTTGTCTGATTGGGGAGTTGAGAACTCAGTTACACAAGATGAAATTCACTTTTTCCTCGAAGCAGGGGTAAGTAGATAGATTGCTCCCTTAAGAACTGATTATGGGTCTTGAACATAGTGGCCACACCCTCTTTTTGTATGACTTATTGTTCATTAGAGGAATTAGTAGTAATTAAGGAGTTAGATATAACTACAGGGGCAAAATGGTAAATTGACCCAACTGTACTTACGAGCAATCTGTGAAGGGTTATCACACTGTTGATTGGTTAATATGGACACCGAAATATATTTGTAGTAAGAAGAATGCAGCTATAGCCCTTTAGTGAAGTGCGCGGCAGTTAATGGGTGGTGGATCTCGTGACTAAAGAGTTTAGTCAGTTATTCACGTACTGTTGGAGCTTCAAGCTACAGGTCTGTTGGATTTTATGTCCTAAAACTCGTAGTTTGTAAATTAATAAACATATTCTGTTTTGTTTTTCAATAAAGTTGTTATTGAAATTGTAACATAAATCCAATAAACTAAGATCCTTGGCTATAACATGAATACTCGAACTATATGTAGGGACAAATCATAGGATCAAGTTCAAGTATATAGCCAAAACTGTCTATACTATAAAGATAGGGTTGGGTACCTTATCCTGGGGATACTATGGACGCGGCCCACTTTGTATTAAGTACAAACGATGAGATCCTAAATCGTTCGTGTAGAGACATGTGAGTGGGGGCATCCTATGCAATGAGTTTGTATAAGACAGGACCGCGAAATTAGTCACTTTCTCTTTATAACGTCGTTTACTGAAGAAATTGACTATTTCACAAGATGACCTAGGTAACTCGATCTTAATCCTAAGCTAACTATGAACTCCTATTTATACGAGATTATCCTTTGATCTGCATGGGTGAGAGTGGCCAGACATCGCCGACTCAACAAGCCTACCATTTTGGGGATAAGATCGGATAGATAGCTGGGGACATAGTCTCGCAAGACGGAATTCGCTCCTACCCATTTCAGAGATAGTAGAGAGGTTGTTCCCTTAAGTACTAATTTCAGGACTTGAACAAGAGGCCCCAACCTCTCCTTGGCCCGAGAGGGACTTAGGTTTGATGGTTGGACCACAAACCAATTGTTCATTGGAGGATTAGTGGAACTTAAGGAACAAGAAGTACTATAGGGGTAAAACAGGCATTTGACCCGGCTATAGCTACGAACATCCTGTGAAGGATCAACTTACTGAACATGGTTATATCAAGTGGACGGAAATATATCTACGGTGAGGGGAGTGCAGCTACTGGGCTATAGTGGAGTGTCCCGGTAGTTAACAAATGTTGGTTAGCTTGGTTAATGAGATTAATCGGTTAACCTCGAATCGTTAGAGCCCATGATCTGTAGGTCTATTAGGTCCCCCTACTAACTCTATTGGAATAAAGCCTAGAACAATTAGATAGGAAACTTTGAATCGTTCAAAATCGGAAAAGGGTATTATCGTCAATTGTGTTTGACACAATAATTTAATTTTGGATTAAATTATTAAATGAGAGATAAAGTATTTAAAAGTGTTTTAAATACTATATACACGAATAAGGATTCATATATAATGGATTGCACAAGGTTAGAATGATTAATTGAATTAATCATATGAAATTAATTGGAAAAGTTTCAAATTAATTACCAAAAATTAATTTCAATTTAGAATTAAAATTAAAATTAAAATGCAAGCTAAAATCAGATTTTGGATCAAGGATAGTGGATTTTGTTGGAATCCCACTTATGCATGGTGATTCAAAGTGGAAAAACAACTCATCCATGCACTCTTGCATGTAATGTTACATGAACACCTAGAATCCATTATTGCTTGCATCTCCACCATGTGTCTTGTATCGTAAGGCTTCTTGATGCATGGATTCACTCTATAAGTAGAGGTAGAATCAGATTGAGAATTGAACACAACCATTTCCATACTATTATGGTGCTGGAATTTGGTCTCAAACTCACCTACCTTCATATATCTCTCTAGAGCTTGAATCTTCAAGCATTCCCTTCCCGTTCCCTATCTCTATAGACTCCTACAAGTCGTTATTGGCCCGGAGAATAGTAGGGAAGATACTAGAGGTGGTCCACATACCGTTCGTGAGCAAAGAAATCAAAGGGAGTTGCTGAATTGGTCTCCAAAAAGATTGGTACAAATTCTGCTCTCTGTTTACGGTATTTGGACAGCATGCTTTCATTTTCTAAAATTGATGTAGTTAAGTACCTCTGATCCTAAAATTACTTCCGCATGTGTTATATGAACACCTTCAATTGGTATCAGAGTATGATTAAGGCACCTAACATGCATTAATTTTAGCTTGGTGGGTAGCTTTTCATATGATGAAACTGTGTAGAAACTAAAGAAAATTGGTTTTGGGATTGAATTTAATTCTCGTTGAACTCATTGGAATTAATTATAATTGCCTACATTTTTATATGCATTAATGTGTTCATATGGAGTCTGTAAATTTTGAGAGTCAATAGAGTCCATTTAGGCCGTCAATTTGAAGAAATTTGGAGACTGTTCAAAGCTGGTTGAAAATTCCAGCATGCTGTTTTTTTTTTAAGTTCCAGCCCAAGTGCGTTCTTAACTTAAAGGCAAAATGGTCCGGTTCAAGCAATCCAAGGGTGGTTGGGGTCGATTCGAATGGTTCGGGAGCAGTCCAAGCCCTATTTGAAATTATTATTGTAATATTTTTAGTTTTTTTGCTTGATTAAAAATCCCAAAACCAATTCACTTTAGCTAACTTAATTAATTATACATTATTGAATGTATATTTTAATTAAATAGTATTTTATGTGCATAATGTATGTCATTTAGATTTAAAATCCCACCATAGGAAAGCATAAATCATGCATTAATTAATATATTATAAGAGTTATGATATTAATTAAATGCATGTATAAAGTTTCATGAAATTAATATAAATGTTGTATTAATTTAGGGAGATGCATGCTTGAATGGTTATTTTCAAAATTGATTAATTGGTATAAAAGTTATATTAATTAAAAGAGAAAATACCAAAGATGAAGCATGAAACTTCTTTTGTTTGATTATAAATGTTATATTCAAAAATTAGGCTTGTTTATAAATTGTTTTTATATTGTTATAATGAGATAGAAATCTAAAATCTTATAACAAAGATAAGGTGCATGCTCATATAGGTTAATTTGAATCTCAATTTCGATCGATTTCAATTAGATTCGAATAGGTCGATATCTTGTAAAACCAAAGTTACAAGAAAACTCACCACCAGCAGATCTTGGCAAAAAGTTAGATAAAATGACTAAGGTTGAAAGGTATTTAAGTGATGGTTCACATAACACATACTACTAGAGAATCGAATGGCGTCTGATTAGGTTAAACCAGTTTTATGGGCATGCGTGAGCGGTGTGAGATAATAAAATTGTTTATCACCTAGACATCGTAGGTTAAAAATCCAGTATAAAAGTTATACTCGGATGAATCGTCTAGAATTAGGATATGTTTAGTTACCGAAATAATATCGCTAAGTTTTTTATACCTAGCCATCTATAACACTTTAGCTGGAGAGAAGTAATGTACTTTTAGCTCTAGTGTCCCTGAGAGTTCAATCGTGAGATTCCATGCTTCGGCTTGGCACCTTGGGAGTGGACTCCATTCGGAGAGTGTTTGCATGAGTCAATACCAAGGTGAATAGGAGAAGTTGTTCATAGTAAGCGGGAGAAGGAAGTGTGTCAACACATCCTACGGTCTCTTCCATTAGGTCGCACCATGAGATTCCTATAATACACCTGCATATCTGCCCTGGAGCGACCTTACCAATCGGAGGGCTGTATTATAGGATTCGGAACTCCGCGAACTCTAGAAATAGATAGGGTCTCTCAAGTTCGTTTTCATTCTTGTCTTTCCAACTTCGGGAGCATAATGATTCCGATCTTTGAGGTCTGAAAATAGAGGGTCATACTTACGAGAATTACTAAGTGTTAGTAAATTCTTGACCAAAGTAGCGATAACTGAGTTACTATAGGAATAAGTGTTATTCTGGTGACAGTATCTAGTCAAGATAGTCTTGGTTCAATGGAGGAATAGTCGATCACCCCTCGGTGGAGGTTATTCTAAACCATTGAAATATCGTTGCAAAATATAATAATGAAGGGTACATTATTAGTTGTTTTTGCTAAACTTGATTGGATTTAAAATATTAATGTTTTTTTTTTACTAAAAATGATATGTTTTTCTTTTCAGCATGACTGGCTCTTTAGATCAACTCTTAGCTTCCGAGAAACTAAACGGCGATAATTACTCAACATGGAAAAACAATCTGAATTCAACACTAGTAATAGATGACTTGAGATTCATCTTAACTGAGGAATGTCCTCAGGCCCCTGCCTAGAAAGAAGCACAAGGTAAATATGATTTACTAGTTGCTGAAACATGTTTAGTGGAGGATGATACCTCAACCTGGATATTGGATTCAGGAGCCACTAATTATATTTGCTTCTCTTTTCAGGAAACTAGTTCCTGGAAAAAGCTTGAAAAAGGCAAGATCACCCTCAAAGTCGGAACATGAGAGGTTGTCTCGACCGAAGCAGTGGGAGATTTGAAGTTGTTTTTCAACGATAGATATATCATACTTAAAAATGTATTGTATGCACCTCTTATGAAGAGGAATTTAATATCTATCGCTTGTATTATGGAACAAATGTATAAAATATCTTTTGAAGTTAATGAAGCGTTCATTTTCAAAAAAAGTATTCAAATTTGTTTTGTTATACTTGAAAACAACTTATATAAGTTACGACTAACTAAAGCAAAATTTGTCTTAAATACTGAGATGTTTAAAACAGTCAAGACTCCGAATAAAAAACAAAAAGTTTCTTCTAATGCCTATCTATGGCACCTAAGACTTGGCTATATAAATCTCAAAAGGGTTGAGAGATTGTTTAAGAATGGACTCCTAAATTAGTTAAAAGACAATTCTTTACATTCATGTGAATCTTGTCTTGAGAGAAAAATGACTAAGAGATCTTTTACTGGAAAAGGTCTCAGAGCCACAATACCCTTAGAGCTCGTATATTCGGACCTCTGTGGACCAATGAATATCAAAGCTCGAGGTGGATATGAATATTTCATCAATTTTATTGATGATTATTCAAGGTATGGTCATATTTACCTAATGCATCACAAGTCTGATTCTTTTGAAAAGTTCAAAAAATATAAGGCTGAGGTTGAGAACCAGTTAGGTAAAACAATTAAGACACTACGATCAGATCGAGGTAGGGAGTACATGGACTTAAGATTCCAGGACTATATGATAGAACACGGAATTAAGTCACAACTCTATGCACCTAATATGCCTCAACAGAACGGTGTATCTGAAAGAAGAAACAGAACCTTGTTGGACATGGTTCGCTTAATGATGAGCTTTGCTGAGTTACCTGATTCTTTTTGGGGACATGCATTAAGAGACTGCTGTCTATATTTTGAATAACGTTCCCTCTAAAAGTGTTTCAGAAACACCTTATGAGCTATGGAAAGGGCGTAAAGGCAGTTTACGTCACTTTAGGATTTGGGGATGCCTGGCACACGTGTTAGTGCAAAATCCTAAAAAATTGGAATGTCGTTCAAAACTATGCCTATTTATAGGTTATCCAAAAGAAACAAAAGGTGGTCTATTTTACGATCCTCAAGAGAATAAGGTATTTGTATCGATAAATGTCACATTCTTAGAGGAAGACCATATAAGAAGTCATCAACCTCGCAGTAGACTAATATTAAATGAAATTTCCAAAAACACTACAGATAGAGCTAGTTCATCCACTAAAGTAGTAGATAAAACTAGTATATCTGGTCAGTCACATCCTTCTCAAGAGTTGAGAATGCCTCGACGTAGTGGGAGGGTTGTTCATCAGCCTGACCGTTACTTGGGTTTAACAGAAACACAAGTTATCATACCTGATGACGACATAGAGGATCCATCGACCTATAAACAGACGATAAAAGATGTGGACTATGATCAGTGGGTCAAAACCATGGACCTCGAAATGGAGTCTATGTATTTCAATTCTGTCTGGGAACTTGTAGATCAACCAAATGATATAAAACCAATTGGTTGTAAGTGGATCTGCAAGAGAAAACGAGACCAAGCCGGTAAAGTACAGACTTTTAAGGCTCGACTTGTGGCAAAGGGTTATACCCACAGAGAGGGAGTGGACTATAAAGAAACTTTCTCTCCCGTTGCCATGCTTAAGTCGATTAGAATACTTTTATCTATTGCCACCTTTTATGACTATGAAATTTGGCAGATAGATGTCAAGACAGCCTTTCTAAACGACGATCTTGAGGAGAGTATCTATATGGCTCAACTAGAGGGGTTTATTGCACAAGGTCAAGAACAAAAAGTTTTTAAGCTTCAGAAATCCATTTATGGGTTGATACAAGCTTCTAGATCTTGGAATATAAGATTTGATACTGCGATAAAATCTTATGGCTTTGAACAGAATGTTGACGAGCCATGTGTTTACAAGAAGATCGTCAATTCTACTATAGCGTTCTTAGTTTTATATATTGACGATATTTTACTCATTGGGAATGAAGTAGGTTACCTAACTGACATCAACAAATGGCTATCAACGCAGTTCCAAATGAAAGATTTAGGAAATGCGTAGTATATTCTCGGGATTCAGATTATTCAGAACCGCAAGAATAGAACACTAGCCATGTCTCAAGCAACTTATGTAGACAAAATGTTGTCTAGGTATAAGATGCAGAATTCCAAAAGAGGTCTGTTACCTTACAGATATGGAATTCATTTGTCAAAGGATCAATGTCTTAAGACACCTCAAGAGGTTGAGGATATGAGACATATTCCCTATGCTTCCGCAATAGGGAGCCTGATGTATGCAATGTTATGTACTAGACCTGACATATGCTACGCAGTAGGGATAGTCAGTAGGTATCAGTCCAATCCTGGATATGATCATTGGACTACCGTTAAAAATATCCTCAAGTATCTTAGGAGAACGAGGAACTTACGATGTTCGTGTATGGTACTAAGGATTTGATCCTTACTAGATACATGATTGACTCTGATTTTTAAAAAACCGGATAAAGATGCTAGAAAGTCTACATCTGGATCAGTGATTCACTCTGTAACGGAGGCAGTAGTGTTGGGAATGTGTGAAGCAAAACTGATTGCATACTCCACAATGGAGGCTAATACGTATAGTCTGCTTGTGAAGCAGCATAAGGAGCAGTATGGTGAAGGAAAGATTCTTGATAGAATTGGAAGTCCGTTCTAAAATACTGCATTGCCTATCAACCTATATTGTATAATAGTGGTGGCAGTTGCCAAATTCAAGAAAACCACAGAAGCCGCAAGCGTAGGCAGAGCATTATTGAGCGCAAATACCACGTGTCCGGGAGATTGTACATCTGTGGAGACATTTTAGTAGACCCAGATATCTTTCTGAGCAAAAGACATTGTTTGATCTTTTTACACAAGGCCCCTCACATACTAAAGTGTTTTGAGAGGTCACCTTATAAGGTCTAGGTCTACGAAGTTGATAACTAAGGACAAGTGGGAATTAACTTTGGGTATAGCCCTAGTTTATTGTATCAGTGATGTTTTATTGTACTCATATGTTTCTCACTTAAATCAACGTATGTGAATACTCCACTAGGAGTTTTAGGTCCAGAGTGGGAGTTTGTTGATTTTATGTCCTAAAAACCGTAGTTTTATAAATTAATAAACATATTCTATTTCTGGTTTTTCATAAAGTTGTTGTATTGAAATCTGTAACCTAAATCCAATAAACTAATATCCTTGGCTATAACATAAAAAAAAAAAGAACGAATTCTAAACTTATATGTAGAGACAATATCATAGGTCAAGCTAAGTATATAGCCAAAAACTGTCTATAGTATAATGATAGGGTTGGGTACCTTATTCCTGGGGACACTAGTGAACGCGCCCACCTTTGTTATTAAGTACAAACGATAAGTCCTAATCGTTCGTGTAGAGACATGTGAGTGGGGGCATCCTATGCAATGAGTTTGTATAAGACAGGACCGCGAAATTAGTCACTTTCTCTTTATAACGCCGTTTACTGAAGAAACTGACTATTTCACAAGATGACCTAGGTAACTCGATCTTAATCCTAAGCTAACTATGAGCTCCTGTTTATACGAGATTATCCTCTGATCTGCATGGGTAAGAGTGGCTAGACATTGCCGACTCAACAAGCCTACCATTTTGGGGATAAGATCGGATAGATAACTGGGGACATAGTCTCGCAAGACGGAATTCGCTCCTACCCATTTCAGAGATAGTAGAGAGGTTGTTTCCTTAAGTACTAACTCCAGGACTTGAACAAGAGGCCCCAACCTCTCCTTGGCCCGAGAGGGACTTAGGTTTAATGGTTAGACCACAAACCGATTGTTCATTAGAGGATTAGTGAAATTTAAGGAACAAGAAGTACTATAGGGGTAAAACGGACATTTAACCCGACTATAGCTACGAACATCCTGTGAAGGATCGACTTACTGAACATGGCTATATCAAGTGGACGGAAATATATCTACAGTGACGGGAGTGCAGTTATTGGGCTATAGTGAAGTGTCACGGTAGTTAACGAATGTTAGTTAGCTTGGTTAATGAGATTAGTCGGTTAACCTCGAATCGTTGGAGCCCATGATCTGTAGGTCCATTAGGTCCCCCTACTAACTCATATCGGAATAAAGCCTAGAACAATTAGATAGGAAACTTTGAATCATTCAAAATCGAAAAAGGGTATTATCGTCAATTGTGTTTGACACAATAATTTAATTATGAATTAAATTATTAAATGAGAGATAAAGTATTTAAAAGTGTTTTAAATACTATATACATGTAAGGATTCATATATAATGGATTGCACAAGGTTAGAATGATTAATTGGATTAATCATATGAAATTAATTGGAAAAGTTTCAAATTAATTACTAAAAATTAATTTCAATTTAGAATGGAAATTAAAATTAAAATGCAAGCTAAAATTAGATTTTGGATCAAGGATAGTGGATTTTGTTGGAATCCCACTTATGCATGGTGATTCAAAGTGGAAAAACAACTTATCCATGCACTATTGCATGTAATGTTACATGAACACCTAGAATCCACTATTGCTTGCATCTCCACTATGTGTCTTGCATCTTAAGGCTTCTTGATGCATGGATTCACTCTATAAGTAGAGGTAGAATCAGATTGAGAGCTGAACACAACCATTTCCATACTGTTATGCTGCTGGAATTTGGTCTCAAATTCACCTACCTTCATATATCTCTCTAGAGCTTGAACCTTCAAGTATTCCCTTCCCATTCCCTATCTTTATAGACTCCCATAAGTCGTTCTTGGCCCGAAGAATAGTAGGGAAGGCACTAGAGGTGGTCCACATACCGTTCGTGAGCAAAGAAATCAAAGAAAGTTGCTGAATTTGTCTCCAAAAAGATTGGTACAAATTCTACTCTCTGTTTACGGTATTTGGACAACATGCTTTCATTTTCTAAAATTGATGTAGTTAAGTGCCTCCGATCCTAAAATTGTTTCCGTATGTGTTATATGAACACCTTCAAGGTTCATAAGGTCCCATTGGTAGCTCAATGGGTACAAGTTGAGAATTAGATTTTGGGTTAGTTTGAAGTATTCAAATTAACTAGAGGAAATTCAATTATATGTGATATAATTGGTGTGATGTATGAGATGCATTACTTGGTGGAATTAATATAAATATGATTTACATTAAGTACCATAAAATAGAAAAAGAACTATGGTTTGTATGTTTCATGAGATGAAATATTAAAACTATAGGTTATAAATATAATATGGTAAGTTGGTTATCATATTTATTTATAATATATTAATTATATGATAATTAATTTCTTTTTCTCTAATAATTGTTTGAGTGGGATGTTATTGGTGGTTTTATGGTAACCGTGAGACAAAAGGAAAATTGTTTCTCCCTCTAAATTTAGAGAGTTACTTCATTCGGAAAGTTCTCACGGAGACAAGCTATCAAGTGAAAGAGTTTCACTAAGCGATAGCATTAAGAGACTACACGATCAGCTAAGCGATCGCTTACCTTTGACTATACGATAGTTAATCAGTTGATCGTTGCTACACAATCGAGTGGCCAAGTCTATACGATGGGTTTTCGTTTACTAAACGGTCGAGCACATCTTCTATACAATAGATAACTTATTATCTCCTACTTGCTCGATCGTCTACTCGATTGTAAACCTCCAATCTCTTCCTCAAGCCAAGATCTTACAGAGCCCACAACTCTTGGATTCTCACACCGAGAATAACAAGGTAACCATTATGGTGGTGTCCTCACTCAGTTCGTGGATCGAGTTAGACTTGATTGGGTTCGAGGAGATGTTCATTGTGTTCGTGTTGTTGGTAGCAATTTGTTCGTTGCATTTGTGTTGCTATTATTGGACGCATTGAAGACTGATCGAGGGATTCTTAAAGAATGGTTCTTCAATGGTATACATCCTCTATCCTTTGTATCATCGTTTGGATGCTGAATTTTTGTATAAGCATAACCTATTAGTTTTCATTTAGACTGTAATTATTTTGAGTTCAATTCGAATGGAATTTGGGACGATCCCTTTAGCTGCTCATGGAAATCCTCGTGTTTGATTTCCTTCAGTTTTCAAATATAGAAAAATGAGCCATTTTTTTTAAATATAAATATAGCAAAATATTAATGTCCACCAGTTATATACAATGACTTTTTGCTATACTTGAAAATACTCTCGACGGTTTTGTCATCTAGAACAATTATCCTTTTTTCTTCTTGTTCTATAGTTTATATATATATATATATATATATATATATCAATACATTGAAATATATAAACTACAATTATTCAAAATTTTCGTTATCATGTATTTTTTTTTAATATTACATTATTTAATACAAATAATTTTCAATGGAAAATAAAAAACAATAATACAATTGTTCTCATCTTCCAATTGTTGTCTAAATTTGACTAGTACTGTTATTTGTCACTCAATTTATTATGACGACTTAGATTCAATTCAATTGTATTGATTTCTTAAATACCTGGTTGTAAAATGTTAAACCGAGACTAAATATATTTTAATTGAAAAAAGGGTAATTGAAAATTCTACGTTGAAAATTGATAATATACAAATCAACCTATTGAATATTTTAAATTTAAATTAAAAATAATATAAAACTATTCCTATTGAAAATTTTTAATTTTTAATATAAAATAAAATATGAATGTCTATATGGAATATTTTAAAATTTAAAATTCAAAATAATATATAAATATAAACTTAGAAATAAAAAAATGGCAAACAGAAATAGAGAGACATTACAAACTTTGGAAACAAGAAACGAGATAGGTTTATCAAACAAGTTTGTTTGTGAAAAAATGAGAAATAAGAGCAGGAAATAAGAAATGAGAGAATTTATCAAATGAGTCGTAAAAAGGTTGAAAATCTCTACATATAGCTAAGAAGACCTCCAATGGATAATCTTTTATCTAAATATCCAAACGCTTGAAATGACGTGTAAGATGATGAGCAACAATGCTTTTCCTTTTGATTTACATAGAGAAAACTATGGATTAGGCTACTACACTTTCGAGTGAAGAACGTCAACGAAATCTTGGGTTTCATTCAATTAAGCTTAAGAGTGCGCAAAGGTGGGGGACACCACTAAACAAAATGATAATAATTGTTATAATAATAATTATTGTTACCTTGTTACTATTATTATATAAATATATAAATATAGTATTTAAGTTTCAAGTTTTATTGTTTAATGGATAAGATAATATATATATTTGAATTGAATATTCAAATTTTAGATTATATATATAAATAATTTGATATGTAATTATTTCTTTCTATCGAAAAATTTTCTCTTTAAATTCAAATTGTCAAGGTAAAAAATAGTAGGAAATTTAACTATTTAATTTTAAACTTTTAGTAGTAGTTATTTAAGTTAATTGTTTCTCTAAAAAAAACAAAATGAAGAAAAATTCCTAGTGCGCAACTCGATCCGCACGAAATTAAATAAAGAATTCTATAGGGATGGAGGAAGAAATAGGGAGTGGGACGAAGATAGGGAAGTTATCCCTGCCCTCGTCCCAACCTCGCCCAAGAAATTTTCTAATACTATGATAGTATGAAAAATGTTACATACTACCTCCATTCATTGCTTGCCACAATAGTGGCATTTAAGAATTATGTGGAATTCACGAAATAAATAAATAATAAATCAGTAAATCATTTGATGACATGTCAATTAATGATTGGAAGGAGTCAGTAATACATAGTACTACATGCACTAATAAGCGCTTTCTTTAGTGCATATTAGGCCTTTTGAAAAAACGATTTCGATGCGACTTTTCCAAAGTGTTGAAGCGATGAGGACAAAAAGATAAAGCTTCATTGAATTAACTATTTGTATAGCTCTGCAGAACAAATAAATAAAATCAGAAATGATTAAAGAAAAATTGTCAGAAATAGCACTCAAAAGTTTTCATCTCTCAAAACTGACACTCTTTTTAAAAATTCATTAAAATAGTCTTTTTCTCGACGCTTCTCAGCCGATATTGACCACCGAGATTTGTATAAAAAGTTAACATTTTAAACTTATATCAAACTACCGAGTCTTTCGAGCTTTCAATGAATCTCAGATGAAGACCGAGATTCACATAATTTTCCCAAATCTTACCTAATCTTCTCAAATCCTTCCAAAATAAAAAAACCACATTGTCAAAGACTACGAAAAAAAAATTAAAAAGATAATTGGTAAATCTATTTTGATAATCGGTAAATCAATTTGAAATTTTGTTTAAACATAATTTGGACGCAAGATTTGAAAGATTACGCAATATTTTTAAAAATATTCTCGCAAAATTTGATCTTTGCCATAATTTAAAAATGACATTGCTAGATACATTTGAAAAAAGGGAAATTGCATTGGGTATGAAATTTTGACTACCCAAATGATTCGAATAAGATCTACAACACAACTCAACCCTTAAAATTCAGGTTGGTTTGTGTTTGGTTGTCGGGTTATTTATTTATTTCTTTTTTATCACATTTTTTTATTAACTTAAAATATTTAAATTTGTGTACAACACATACTAATAATTAAAATTTCATGAAACTCAAATATTAAATATCAAAATTCAAGATACCTATTACAAACTTCATACAAATATCATATATATATATATATATATGATATTAGAAATTGGGGTTCGGTTAGGTCAACCCGAATTTTTAAATGTGTATCCCAAACCCAACCCATACAATTTGGGTTAGGTTGTAACACCCTGATTTATTAGGTAATTAAACATTTATTTATTTTGAACTATTTGGAGAAATTTAAATTCGAAATTTAAGTTTTTGGCTAAGTTAAATTTAATTTAATTATTTTGAAATAATTGCAATTTAATTTGACCTGCAAATGTGTTGGGATTGATGCCCTAAATCTCGTAGGGTCTTGTAGTTTGTAAACATTGTATGAACAAACGCTTTGTGATTTATAATATGAGATATTTCATTCGCTTCAGTCTATGAAATATGAGATATTTTAGTTGCATTAACCACAAACCAATAAACTGAGATCCATGGTTATTGTTGTAACTTAAGCATGTATGTGGAGATATACAAGTGGATTGTGCTTTAAGTGATAACCTAAATGGTCTGTACTATATAAAGAAGAGAAACCTTATCTTGGTGACACTACGAGTGTGGTCCGCTTTGTAGGTGTTACAAATTTTGTAAAGTGCTACAAATGGTCTGATCCTAATTATTCGTGTATTAGACATGCGAACGGGGATGCTCTATACAAACGAGTTTGTATAAGACCGGACCACTAAATGTTTAGTTTCGTTATATAACACCGTTCATGATAGAGACTTTCATTTCACTAGGATGACCATAGGTAACATGACCTTAATCCTGAGTGAGTTGTGAACTCCTGTCTATGAGGGTGGTCCTTTGATTTGCATGGGTGTGAATGGCCAGATCGCCAACTCAAACCTACCACTTTCGAGATTCGTCTGATTGGGGAGCTAGGAACTCAGCTACATGAGACGGAATTCACTCCTTCCCCGAAGCAGAGGTAAGTAGATAAATTGTTTCCTTAAGGGCTAATTCCAGGGCTTGAACATGTGGCGCCACACATTCTCTTGGCCCGAGAAGGTTTACTCATAGTGGGACTATGATGTATTGTTCATTAGAGGGATCAGTGGTACTTAAGGAGTTTGATGTAACTACAGGGGCAAAATGGCCTAGCTGTACTTACGAGCGATTTGTGAAGGGTCATCGTACTGTTGATTGGTTATATCCGATGAACACAAAAATATATTTGTAGTGCGAAAAGTGCAGCTGTAGGTCTTTAGTGGAGTGCCCAACAGTTAACGGATGGTGGATATCGTGATTAAAAAGTTTAATCAGTTATTCACGTACCGTTGGAGTTTCAAGCTACAAGTCCATAAGGTCCCCTTAGTAGCTCAATGGATTCATGTTGAGAATCAGTTTTTGGGTTGGTTTGAAGTATTCAAATTAACAAGAGAAAATTTGATTATATATGATATAATTCAATTAATTCAATAATATGTGATAAACTGATATAATGTATTTGATACATTATTTATTGGAGGAATTAATATAAATATGATTTATATTAAATGCCATAAAGGAGAAAAAGAATTATGGTTTATATGTTGCATATGATGTATATAAAACTATAGGTTATAATATAATATTATTAAATTAGTTATTATATTTATTTAATAATAAATTAATTATGAGATAATTGATTTTAGTTTTTCTCCAGTACCGACTTGGGGGTTAGTTTATGCACGGTTTATGGCTAACCGAATGAATAAAGATGAAAATAGTTTTCATTTTGTCATTTCACAGGCTAATGATGACGGGTAGAAATGCACATCATCTTAGGTCTTTTATTTAGAATTAGGAGGGTTGTTAAGCATAATATGCGGCAATTATGTTTAGGAATTCATGAGAAAATGAGTTTGTGTCGCAACATGAAGAATCTCGGCTAACCTACTATTATGCGTTATTATGCGTTCAATTGTCTATTTTTGTAGCTAACGCAGGAAGTGGACACAAACACGGAAGCTAGGGCTTATCGTATAGATGACCGCATGTGGAGAAACTCTCCATCACAAAAGCGAACGCAAACGGTCAACGCATGGATGTTTGCGGTAATCAAATGCATGCGTCCATCGCATAGGAGTTACGATCGTCAAGCGATTGCGGTTATCGTATAGAAGTTACGGTAATCAAGCGAATGCGGTCATTTCACGATTACGGCTACACGATGATACCCATAATAGAGAGAATGAAACCGCAAGGTTGGTGAATGGAACAATCACGCATATTCGGAAAAAATCAAAAGATGAGTTGAATTTCACTTACCAACCCGTTAGCGGTAGAGATTCAGAAAAAAACTAATGCGTCGTGAGTGGGTCAGAATCAGAGCAGATCCATTAATGTTGTTGGCGATCAAACTCTATAAATAGAAGCCGTTGAGCAAAATTGCAAATCATCCAGGGTTTTCATCCAAGGTCCCCTACTTTCGGGTGGATCCTTGTGATCCAGATGAAAGCTTGAGAGTTCTTCATCTCCTTCATCCCCTTCATCCATTCCGAGTGACAAACGGAGCCTTCGTCGGAGTTAGATCTCGAAAGAGTCAGCTCCACCGCCCTTTCATGGCACCACCGACACCTTGACACACATCTGCTGAAAGCCAGACATTGCTTCCAGCTAGACATTTCATTTTCTCTTCTCTTCTTATATTGTATTATAGTACATTTTGGATTAAGAAATTAATACATTGTGTGTTCAATGCATTTCTATGTTTCCTTCGATTCCATCTCCATCTTTCTTTACTTAGCATCCTTAACTTTCATTGCATCACTTAGTGAGACTGTTAGAGTATCGCATACTTAGTTATGCGGATTAGAGATATGAAGCATGTAGAAAACCACTAGAAGGTGTGCATTGTGTGAGTGTGTGAGAAAACCTTATTTTCTTAGTGTGAAGCTGTAGCAACGTCTGTCTATAGGCGGATGCAATGTTTGTCTATGAGTAAAGTCAGCAACAACTAACTGCCCGGGAGGGTAAGTGGTTGGTCTCATTAAGCAATGTAAGCAAGTATTCAATAGAGATTGGAATAATCCTACGTCAGCCAAGTTTATGCAGTTACCTTGTCTTATGAGCGCATCATTCATCATTTAGGCATACTCGGAAGAGTACTCTAAAAACCAAATCTTAGTCTCGGGAGAGTGGATTGGAACGCATAAGCAAGAATGGGGAACTTAGGAATAAGCTCCGTTTGCTATTACACAGCGTATGCACCCTATGGAGAGGATATTGCATGCGTCCAAGAAGTAGGATACGGTGGCGGTATGCGGTCATCTTGTTTATGTATGAGAGCACATGAGCAGGAATTGAGACTTAGGAATAAGGCCTCTCGACACTTCGTATACACACTGCATACGTCCTAGATTTAGGCACAAGTGTGTGTAGCATGATCGCATAGCTTGCGTTGGCTGAGGTTGCCCTTGTGGTCAATCTTAAGGGTTGCGATGAAGACATCCTCACATTTTATCTATTTTCCATCCATTTACTACGCGTCAACAGTTGTCATATCTCTACCTCTCATTCATACTTCTCATTACTTTGTCTGTTAGATAGGAGTAGGAGTAGTTATTAGCTTATACCCTCCATCATTCTTTTATTCAACCGCCGTAAATACATTACCACATAGCATTTAGTTACAAGTCCCTGAGTTCGACCTCGGATCACCCGAGAAACTTGCGTTCGCGTTATACTTGGCGTGAGTGCAAGAAAACTTGTAACAGGAACGCATGGTCATCGCATACATTCGTTAACACATAGTTTCATTCCAACACATGACCACCGATGCATGAGTATCAACACAGACCTTAAGACATGCACTGCATATTGCGTCCCTCTAATTTTAGTCATCAAGTTTTTTACGGCGAATTTTCATCATCAGGCCACATGACTAAAATTAATCAGATTACTATTCGAGAGAGTTGATGCTTGATTTTATGAAGTGGATTATGGATGATATGCAATGGTGAAGTTGCGTTGAGCACTCAAGTTTTCTTAGTAGAATCCAAGTGTAAATTCCATTGAGTTTCCTGGTAAGTCCAGGTCGAACTCAGAGACTTGTGAAAACAGGTTGCGTTGGTAATTTTTATGAAAACTTGGCGGTAACTGGATAAATAAATAAATGATTGGCATTATTGTTTGCGTTAATGAAAAATAAACAAATGCGGCAGATTTGAGAAGAGCCAGTTGTGTGATAGATGCACTGAGTATGCGGATGAACGAGTTGAGAAAGTCTTTAGCTAACGTTACTTGGGAATGCGTCAGACTATGCGATCATGCTACAACCATGCACAACAGGTCATTTTCCAATGCAAATGCGATGCTCCTAAGTCTAGGAAGCATGTGTTGAATGCAAAAGTGTCCATAGAGCTTATTCCTAAGTCTCTACTCTTTTCCTATGCGATGATGCAAATGCATAAAGGCAAGGTGACAGCACACAATCATATCCTATCTCTAGGATGCATGTGATGCATTAATAGCAAACAGTGCCTATTCCTAAGCTCCTATCTCTTGATTATGCGTTCTAATCTGACTCTCCCGAGCCTAGATTCTAACTTGACTTTCCCAAGCCTAGATTTTGTCCTTAGACTACCCTCCCAAGTATCTCTAATGGACGAATGAAGCATACACAATACAAGATAATCGCATAAAGTGAAGATTCTCTAGTTGTGCTAGTTAAATGCTTCTCAACCCATTCAACTGATTTAGCTACTCATGCATAAATAACAGAGAGTGAACAGATATAGAGAAGTAGATTCCATTTCGATAAATGAGTGGAGTACAAAATAGCAATGGAAGTTAAGGTAGAGAGTCTGATAGCAATTCCTTGCTGACCGAGGTTTTTTACACTATAAATCTCTATTCGATTCCAAAGATGTTCCTGCTTCCACAGGCGTCAGCCCTCTCTCTGTCCTTAGAGCTTTTGGCACTCTCCCAAGCTTACTAGAACGATCTGTCGGCACAACTTCCTCTCTCGCGTCCGCCTTGAAGTAAAAGAAAATCTAAGAACTAGGTTAAACTCATAAGATAATGAACTCGTGAACTCGTGGAACCCCTTTTCTAAAGGTTGCCTTTGGTATTTATAGAACATCCAAGGTGAACGGCGGCTTCTCTCTCATGATTACACAGATGAGACGACTTTAATTCCCCTGACTGATGCGCCGAATATTTGTCACCGAAAAGCTGAAATGTACTTGTATCGTTAGCAGCTGTCAACTTAATTCGGATTTGACTGTCATCAGCTTTCTGTCCCATCGCGATTAATTAGTCTTTCACCCAGATGTGCCCACCATGTTGCGTCGACCAAGTTGTGACAATCCTTCTCGGGCGAATGTTTGCGAACATAATCATCGCAAATCCTTGCGGTAATGCTGTGTTCGACCAATGATTTCCTATGATCGCAATTTCCGCCTTGCGTCAATGCATATTCTGCATAAAAACACAAAAAACAACTGTTCCTATATGATGAACACATGCGGCCGCGATATAATAAACTTAATGCTTTTTGGACGCAATTTAACATATTTTATCAATGCAAGCCAAAATTGTTTAAGAACTTAGCACTACGATAACGTGCATTTCTACCCGTTATCACACCCCCAAATTTAAACAATGCTTGTCCTCAAGCATAAGCTAAATATTTCTTTTAGCAAATCGACCGCAATGTTCTTTTCCTAGATTTCTCAAGGATACTTCGTTCAAATCCTATAAACTAAAATTTCCTTAAATCTTATTCAAGTCTTTTCTTAAATTATTTCTAAGACCTAGGGACTGCAAGCTTAACATTTAAAAGGACTTTACTAATTTCTGGAACATCGCATGATTTGTTTCAAAAATAAAATTTTCCACCGGGGTGTCAAATGATTTTATCTTTGAGCGAGGGTATCCTATACCTTGCCCATTATCTAAGTGCTAATTGAAGGGTCAATTAGTTGTTCTTGCATATGTCAACTGATAAAAAGGTTCAATTTATGAGATTGAACATTCATGCAACCAGATTTTCTACAGAAATTGTGAAAAATCAGTTTTTCACTCTAACTCTCTCAAACCCATCTCAATTGCTCTCAATTATGAGTTTCCACCACTCAATCCAAGGTTGAGAATAGTAGAGAAGTTCCTCTTGGTGATCTACTGGTGATTTGGAGATCCAATTTCGTAGATTAAGCTAGGAGCAAGTGGAAATCTACAAAGGTAAACACTATGAAACCCTATTTGTTCAAAACTTGTTTTTAAGCATACTTTTACTCAAATTAAGTGTAATTAGAGTGTTTAATGATTTTGTTAGCTTCCGTTTTATGCTTGTTTATCCTATCATTTAGTAGGGGTGTGCAAATGACTCGATAACCCAAACAACTTGGACTACCCATGTAACGACCCGACCTTTCGAGTACTTCGATAAGGGTCATTACAACATAATGCACATTTTCATTCACAATTTTGACCATCATGAATTCAGTGAAAACACGAATGACTATTTAAAACCGAAATATTAATTTGATAAATAAATCAAATAAGCAACACATTTAATTGGTATTAAAAAAAACATTTCAAAATGATAATAATAATAATATTTCAAAATAGAACAATAAAACATGTCATCTATCTACAATCTCGAGTAAAAAAACAACTAAATAAATAAAAAATAATAAAACATGTGTAGAAGTGTTTTTTAATGTCCCTATATTGCCCTATCACAAGTCCCATCTGTCCCTCATCAGTCTATTCGTGTCATTGCCTGAAAGAAAAAAATAAAAGAAGAAAGGATGGATATGAAATACTCAGTAAGTGGCTTGTTACTAGGTCCTCTAGATTATCTGTTAGTTAGTTTATCTAAACATCAGTTTACACCCATCATATCAGTTGTAATGATCCCGAAAGAACATACATCAGTCATAGTATATAACCCGAAGGTTCAGTCATAGACATGAACCCGAAGGGACATGAATCAGTCGTAGTGTGTAACCCAAAGGTCAACAAATCAGTCATAGACATGAAAAAGTCCACAAATCAATCATAGATATGAATCAGAAGGTACATGAATCAGTCATTGTGTGTAACTTGTTGGATCGATATGAAAACCCTAGAGGGGGTGAATAGGGTTTAATTAATTTTTTTTTCTAAATTAACCCAATTAAACTAATTAATACACTTTTTATAAATAATAAGAAAAATTCAATTTATGCAACAAATAAGATGATAAAATGTGATAATTTAATTCTATCAAATTTTAGCAAATAAATAAGAACAACTAAACATACAATAAATTGTTTAAATTATGCAAAAATAAAAAGGAAAGAGTTAGAGAATAAGACACCGTAATTTTTATAGTGATTTCGGTCAGACTCGACCTACTCTACTCCCCAAGTGCCTCTTGGGAATTTGAATAAAATATTTTCGACTCTTTCCATGGATTAGAGCCCAATCGTTACACCACCGCTCCTTTTACGGGTTCAAGAGGAAACCCGATCCTTTCCACAGTTTAGGATCAAACCGCCCTTTCCACAGTTTAGGATCAAACCGTTACAAATGTTGGAATTTTTAAATGACACTATACAACTCTCACTAGAGTAGATTTACAAGTTTAAGCACTCAATAAGTTTATCCTCACAATACAATAACACTCTCTCAAGAATAAGATGAAAAGAAAAAAAAAATTGGGAACTTAGAGAAAGCAACAATGGAACTTTTGAGTTTTGAAGAATTATGAAATGTAAAATTTGTTAGTTTAAAATTTGGAAAAGAAGATGGTTTATATAGAGATGGAAAAAATTTTAGAAACCACAATTAATTTGGATCATTGAATTTTGGAAAAGAAAAATCAATGGTGGAGATTTTAAACTAAAATAGTCGTTAGATACAAACAAAATATAATATTAAATTCATTTTCTTTTTAAAATTAATCCAAAAAATAAAAAACATACCATGTGTCAAAAACTACCCGTTAAACACAAACATAAACTAATATTTAATTCATTTTCTTTTTAAATTTATTCTCTTTAAAGTCAATCAAAAAATAAAAAAACATACCATGTGTAGAAAACTAGCCGTTAGACACAAACATAAAATAATATTAAATTTATTTTCCTTTTAAATTTCTTTTAAATTGAAATTTTTTTTTTAAATTTTAAATGAATCCAAAAATCAAAAGTCCATCATATGTTAATCTCTTAGTGATCTACCATTCAACCAATATGTTGCCACATGTCTACATGCAAATGATCTGGTTATGTCACGCCATCCACCACAGTATTTTCTCTATAGACTTGTTTCGGTCATATCGTCTTCGTTTTAGCTCCGATTTGAGTGATTCAAGAGGTGTTGGAATCGTTGTTCCGAGCTCTACGTTATGGACATATTAAAATACTAAGATTTTCTGTAATTAAAAATTTAGTTTGTTATCATCAAAATATTGATTAATTAATTAATTTGAGATTAAGGGCCAAAAAGCCAACAATCTCCCTTTTTTTATGATGACAAACCATTCAACAAAAATAGCTTGAAATACATGTAAACCATATGTAGCACATAATAAAATTCAACATATCACCATAAAGATCAATCTTGAAATTCACTCAAAAAAAAATAAATTCTCCCTCTAATTAATACAATCAAAATCATAACAAATTTATAACATATTTTTCTTAAACTTCTCCCCATTTTGAATCATCAAAAAGAATAATTAAGAAAAATTTAGAACTACATAAATGTTTCCCTTAAAAACATGAACATAAATTTAGCACAACCCCCCTAAGAATATTAACACATGCTTTCCATATCTCCCCCTATTAAAATGCCTTCTAAAAGATTTAACAAGTAAAATTATAAAATCAAGAGGCATCACAACGAATAATATCGAGCTCAAGCCTATTTTTGCAAAAGTTTTCTTCATTCAAAGGCTTGGTAAATACCTAATTGATATTAGGCTTACAAATTCAGATAATATTATATTTGCGCTAATGCTGCCTAATAAGTGATGCCTAATTCAATTGTTTAAGTCCTATAATGATGTATAAATTTTAGTCAAATTAATACACTAGTATTATCACAAAATATAGGCACATTATCAACTTTATCCAAATCACAAAGAGTTTGTTTCATCCAAGATTTGGACACAACAACTAGCCAATGCAATATATCCCGTTTCGGTAAGTGGATAAAGCAACCAATTTTGCTTTTTACTAAATCAAGAAACTAAGGAATACCAGAAATTGACAAGTCCCACTAGTACTCTTACGGTCAAGTAACTACCCGCAAATTTGCATCGGATATCCTACAATAAAATTCAACATTTCTAGGTACCATAAGCCTAAATCAATAGTACCAAGCAAATTTTTAAAATTCTTTTAACGGCATGTAAATGTGATTTCCTTAGGACAAGATTGAAATCTAGCACAAAGACATACACTAAATAATATCGGGTCTACTAGCGGTTAAATAAAGTAAAGATCCAATCACCTCTATAAGTTTTTATATCCACATACTTACCTTTTTCATCCTTGTCAAGCTTGAGTGATGTGCTCATAGGAGTTTTTGCAATTTTACCTCCATTGAATTTAACCTTTGAGCAAGTCCCTTGTGTATTTTTATTGACTTATGAAATACCATCCTAAAAAAGAAATGTTGACAATATCAAATTTCCTTTTAATCCATTGAATAAATTTAAAAAGAAATGTTGACAATACAAATGTTGGGATTTTTAAGACACACAATACAAACTCTCACTAGAGTGGATTTACAAGTTTAACAAGTTTATCCTCACAATACAATAACACTCTCTCAAGAATAAGATGAAAAGAAAAAAAATTGGGAACTTAGAGAGAGCAACAATGAAACTTTTGAGTTTTGGAGGATTATGAAATGTAAAATTTGTTAGTTTAAAATTTGGAGAGGAAGATGGTTTATATAAAGATGAAAAAAATTTTAGAAACCACAATTAATTTGGACCATTGGATTTTGGAAAAGAAAAATCAATGGTGGAATTTTAAACTAAACTAGTCGTTAGATACAAACACATAATATTAAATTCTTTTCTTTGAAATTCATTTTCTTTTAAAATTAATCCAAAATAAAAAAACATACCATGTGTCAAAAACTAGCCGTTAGACACAAACATAACTAATATTAAATTTATTTTCCTTTTAATTCATTTTCTTTTTAAATTATTCTCTTTAAAGTCAATTAAAAAAAAAAACTATCATGTGTAAAAAACTAACCGTTAGACACAAACATAAAATAATATTAAATTTATTTTCCTTTTAAATTTCTTTTAAATTTCATTTTTTTTATTTTAAATCAACCAAAAATCAAAAGTTCATCATATATTAATCTCTTATGATCCACCATTCAACTAATATGCTGTCACATGTCTACATGTAAATGGTCTGGTTATGCCACGTCATCTACCACGGTATTTTCTCTATAGACTGTTTCAGTCATATCGTCTTCGTTTTAGCTACGATTGAGTGATTCAAGAGGTTTGGAATCGTTTTCTGAGCTTTACGCTATGGACATATTAAAACATTAAGATTTTCAGTATTAAAAATTGTTTGTTATCATCAAAATATTTATTAATTAATTAAAAATTAATTAATTTGAGATTAAGGGCCAAAAAGCCAACATACTGATGCGTTATTTATGAGTGAAATATGGAATGAAATGTGGTGATGGAAATGCGTTGAGCAACAAGTTTTCTCAACAGAATCCACAGCTTAAACTCCACTGAGTTTCCTGGTAAGTCCAGGGTCGAACTCAGGGACTAGGGAAAACGGTATGCGGTGGTAATTTTCAAGAAAATTTTATGGTAACCAAGATATCAAATAGTTGTTTTGGGTTATTTTCTGCGGTAATAAAATAAACAAATGCGGCGGAGTTACGAAAAGAGTTGATAATACAGAAGATGCGATAAGTATGTGGTGAACGGGTTGAGAAGGGGTTCGGTTAACACTTCCTAGGATGCGTTCATGCTATGCGATCATGCAACACACATACAATAGCAAATCATCTCTCGACGCAAATGCTATGGCTTCTAATACTAGAACGCATGCGATATATGCGATGAGTCTATAGGACTTACACATAAGCCTCTATTCTTATTTATGCAATGACAAAATGACACACACACAAATAAGGCGACCACATAATATCATAACCTATCTCTAGAGTGCATGCAATGCAGGTTGGCAAATAGAGCTTATCTCTAAGTCCCTATCTCTTGCTTATGCAGATCTAATCTTACTCTCTCGAGTTTAGATTCTAACCTAACTCTCTCAAGTCTTAGGTTCTTTCTTTAGACTCTCTCTCGAGTAGCTCTAAAGGAATGTTAGGCACAACATAAAATAAGATAATCGAATGCAATGAAGATCCTAGGTCATGTTGGCTTAGTTCTTCTCAACCCATTCGACAAATTTAGCTACTCATGCATGCTAAGAGAGTGAACAGATGTAGATAAAGAAATTCCATTATAAAGATATAGAGTTGAAATACAAAATAATAATTCAATAAGAGAATAAAGAGCCTGGTAGTAATCTCTTGCTTCCCAGGCTTTTACACTGTCTTTTCTATTCTGTTCAAAAGATAGTCTCGCTCTCGCGAGAGTCGGCCCACTCTCTGTTTTTCTATGCCTCTGGGTTCTCTCTCGAGTTTCCCTGAGCGATCTTCCGGCGTCTTTTTCCTTCTCTCGCTCCACCTTCTAAATAAAAAGGAAAACTATGAACAAAGCTATTCTATCTAAAGGAAAATTTCTCTAACTATTCGAACTCCTTTGCTGAAGGTTGCCTTCGGTATTTATAGAACTTCAGGGTGAAATGCGACTTCTCTCTTATGATTGCATAGATGGGAAGGCTTTAATTCTCTGACTGATGCGCCAAATATTTGTCACCGAAAAGCTGAGTGTACTTGCTACAGTAGACCGTTAGTGATTTGTCAACTTAATTCGGACTCGACCGTCATCAGCTTTCTGTCCCATCGTGATTAATTATGCTTTTCACCCAGATGCACCCACCAAGTTATGCCGGCTCTATGCGGCAATCCTTCTTGAGCAGATGTTTGCGAGCACAAATCACCGTAAAGATTTGTGGTAACACTGCGCTCGACTGTTGATTTCTTGTGATCGCACTTTCCGCCTTGCGTCAACGCATATTATGCATAAAAATACAAAAGTTAACTGTTTTTATGTGATGAATGCATGCGACTACAATGTTATGAACTCAATGCTTTTTGGATGCAATCTAACATATTTTATCAACGCAAACTTTCATTATTTAATAACTTAGCACTATAATAACGTGTATTTCTGCCCGTTATCAGTAACCCGAAGATCCACAAATCAGTCATAGCCATGAACCCAAAGGTACATGAATCAGTCATAATGTGCACATATACAATCATGTGTTACACCTGCCCAGATAAGAAAAGCTAATGGAAACCCTATAATTTAGCATGCATCAGTTTTTGTATAACTCCTGTGTTATATTTTACATTCGTTTATCTTAGGCTAAAATTTCATATATATAACCTCGGTCAATGGTATAGTTATCATAGACAAAATAGTCCAATCTAGCCAACCAATACCATTGAGTCATGTAGTTCAATCAGTCATAAATTATCAGTCCAAACAGTCTAGAATAATCAGTTAAACCAGTCTAAATATTCTCAAGAACAATAGAGCAATCGAAAGTAAACAATCAAGTAATCTTAAGCAACCAGTCCAAGTGTTCTCAAGTAAGCAGTCCAAGTAATCTTAAGTAAATAGTCCAAGTGGTAAGGACGACTGGTTCAAAGGCGAACCAATAGAAGGACACTTACCTAAAGTTCTATTCAAGACGAGCTCAGAAAACTTTTAACTTTTAATTGTCCAAAAGGTCACGAACAAGTCCCAAGCTTTGTTGGAATCGATCTCAAAATTGATGGACAGCACCTCAATAACCGTCCATTCTTGATCCTAAAAGAATCCAAACATAGAGGGTATCAAAAGTTTTAACCAAAATTGAATTGGTAGACATCATTCCTCAAGAACTAATCCAAGATTTTTTACCAAACTTAAACAAAAACTTGTTGGGATTTGTGTCCTAAATCTTTTTGTAATCTCGTAGTTTGTAAACTTTGTATAAACATATTGTTGTTAATAAAATAAGTGTTATTTTATAAGCATACTCAATCCAATAAACTAAGATTTGAGGTTATTTCATGTAATTTAAACAAGTATGTAGAGACATACAAGTGGATCTTCTTTAAATAATAACCTAAACGGTTTGTAGTAGATGGATAAGACTTGGTACCTTATCTCCTGGTGACACTACGGATACGACCCGTTTTATAGGTATTACAAGTGTTGTAAAGTGCTACAAGTGATTTGATCCTGATCATTCATGTGAAGACATGTGAGCGAGGGTATCCTATACAAAGAGTTTGTATAAGAACGGACCACAAAATAATTAGTCTTTTTATACCTTGAGTGAATTATCTCAATATGATTAAAAGATTGGTGAATAATGGAATTCTAAGTGAGTTTGAAGAAAATTCTTTACCAATGTGCGAGTCTTACTTGAGGGTAAGATGACTAAACGATCTTTTACTGGAAAAGGTTATAGAGCCAAAGAGCCTATTGAGTTAGTACATTCTGACCTTTGTGGTCCTATGAATGTGCGAGCCCAAGGTGGCTATGAGTATTTTATCAGTTTTACTGATGATTACTTCAGGTTCGAGTATGTTTATCTTATGCAACGAAAGTCTGAATCCTTTGAAAAGTTCAAAGAGTTCAAGGTTGAAGTTGAAAATGCATTGGATAGTTAGACTAAAACACTTCGATCGGATCGAGGTGGAGAGTTTTTAGACTCGGGATTCCAGGACTATTTGATAGAACATAGATGAGAAATAGAATGTTTCGAGAACTAGAAATAGAATCTTGTTGGACATGGTTCGTTCGATGATGAGTTACGCTTCCTTACCGAACTCGTTTTGGGGTTTCGCTGTGGAGACTGCAGTATACATACTCAACTGTGTTCTTTCCAAGAGTGTTTCGAGAACACCTCTGGAGTTGTGGAACGGGCGTAAAGCCAGTTGATGTCAATTTTGCATTTGGGGTTGCACTGCACATGTGCTTAAGGTTAATCCCAAGAAGTTGGAACTACGGTCGAGGTTATGCCTCTTTGTAGGCTACCCCAAAGGTACACGAGGGGGTTAATTTTATGATCCGACAGAAATTAAGGTGTTTGTTTCAACGAATTCTACTTTCCTAGAGGAGGATCATATAAGAGAGCACAATCCATGAAGTAAAGTCGTGTTGCGTGAGCTTTCCAATGAAACTACTAAAACTTCAACAAGAGTTGTTAAAGAGGCTGCTACATCAGCAAGAGTTGTTGATGGGAGTTCATCTAGTAGGTCGGTTCCACCTCAAGAGTTGAGGGAACCTCGATGTAGCGGGAGGGTTGCGAACCCGCCCATTCACTATTTGGGTTCCGCGAAAATCCTTGCTATGGTAGCAGATGGCAATGTTGAGGATCCATTGTCTTATCAGAAGGCAATGAAGGATGTTAACCAGGATGAATGGGTCAAGGCCATGGATCTCGAGATGGAGTTGATGTACTTCAACTCAGTATGGGATCTTGTAGATCAACTTGATGGTGTAAGACCTATAGGTTGTAAATGGATCTACAAGCGTAAACAGGGTGCTGATGGGAAGGTACAGACCTTCAAGGTTTGACTTGTGGCAAAGGGTTATACCCAGATAGAGGGAGTCGACTATGAGGAGACTTTCTTGCCTGTTGCCATGTTAAAATCAATTCGCATCCTCCTGTCCATTGCAACTTATTATAATTATGAGATCTGGCAAATGGACGTCAAGACGGCCTTTTTGAATGGCAATCTTGAGGAGACCATTTAGATGGTGCAACTCGAGGGATTTATAGCCCAAGGTCAAGAGCAAAAGGTTTGCAAATTGAATCGGCCCATTTACGGGCTGAAACAGGCGTCTCGATCTTGGAATATACGGTTTGATACTGCGATCAAGTCGTATGGATTTGACCAGAACGTTGATGAACCTTGTGTCTAAAAGAAAATCATCAACGCTTCAGTAGTCCTTCTTAGTGTTGTATGTAGATGA
Organism: Benincasa hispida; assembly: GCF_009727055.1. NCBI lineage: Eukaryota > Viridiplantae > Streptophyta > Magnoliopsida > Cucurbitales > Cucurbitaceae > Benincasa > Benincasa hispida. Next base: position 36,590,115 of record NC_052360.1, on the reverse strand, counting down.
TATACTACTCATTGGAAATGATGTAGGTCTACTGACTACAGTTAAAAACTGGCTAGCGACCCAATTCCAAATGAAAGATTTGGGAGAGACTCAGTTTGTTCTAGGTATACAAATCTTTCAGGATCATAAGAACAAAGTGCTAACAATGTCTCAGGCATCGTATATTGACAAGATGTTGCTCAAGTACTCGATGCAGGACTCCAATAGGGGCCGACTGCCGTTCAGGCATGGAGTCACTTTTTTTAAGGACATGTGTCCTAAGACGCCTCAAGAGGTTGAGGAGATAAGATGGGTCCCATATGAGTCTGCCGTTGGCAGTTTGATGTATGCGATGCTCTGTACTAGTCCAGACATCTGTTACGTTGTGGGCATAGTCAGTAGGTATCAGTCTAGCCCAGGCCAGGGTCACTGGACTGTAGTGAAAAACATCCTCAAGTATCTTTGGAGAATGAGAGACTACATGCTCGTGTATGGATCTAAGGATTTGATCCTTACTGAATACACGGATTCTGACTTTCAGACTGATAAGAACTCTTGCAAGTCCACATCAGAATCAGTCTTTACTCTTAGCGGATGAGCTGTAGTATGGCGAAGCACTAAGCAGGGGTGCATCGCCGACTCCACTATGGAGGCGAAGTACATAGCGACTTGCGAAGTTGCTAAGAAGGTCGTCTACCTCAAGAAGTTCTTGACAGAAAACTGGAAGTTGTTCTAGATATGTCGAGATCCATTACCCTCTATTGTGATAATAGTGGAGCAGTGGCGAACTCCAAGGAGCCGAGGAGTCATAGGCGCGACAAACACATAGAGCGGAAGTATCATCTGATCCGCGAGATAGTGCATCGAAGGGATGTGATCGTCACAAAGATCGCTCTAGAGCACAATGTTGCTGACTCGTTTACGAAGGCTCTCATGGCTACAGTGTTTGAGAGTCACCTACGGAGCATGGGTCTACAAAATCGTCCGCGACTGGACTAAGGCAAGTGGGAGACTTTCTTGTACTGGGCTTTTATGCACTAGTTTATTATTTTGTACTAGTTTTATGTACACCCCACTTCGCTTTCAGACAAGTGGGAGATTGTTGGTTTGATGCCCTAAAGTCTTGTGTCATGTAGTTTGTAAACAGTTTGTATGAACGCTTGTATTGTATAATATATGATATTTACTTCACATCTTGATTTTGCTCAGTTGTATGTTTTATTTGCTTTACCACAAACCAATAAACATAAAATCCCTGGTTATCTGTATATAACTTAAGCATGTATGTGGTGACATATAAGTGGATCATGTCTTGAGTGATAACCAAAATGGTCTATAGTATATGGATATAGGAGGAAAACCTTATTCTGGTAATGCTACGGATGCGGCCCGCTTTGTGCTTATCATAGATGATCTGATCTTGATCATTCG
>NC_052360.1:36562309-36586502 GCF_009727055.1 Benincasa hispida | reverse complement strand
TGAAGGGTCATCGTACTCATGATTGGTTATATCCGATGGACAAAGAAAATATATCTGTGGTAAGAAGAGTTCAGCTATTGATCTTTAGTGGAATGCCTAGCAGTTAACAGATGGTGGATCTCGTGGCTAAAAAGTTTAGTCAGCTATTCACGTACTGTTGGAGCTTCGAGCCACAAGTCCATTAGGTCCCTTGGGTAGGTTGGATAAAGTCGAGAATTAGTGTTTGGGTCAGTTTGAATATTTCAAATTGACAAAGAGGAGTTCGATTATATATGATATAATTGAACTGGTTAATTATATATGATATAATTGGCTAAATATATGGATACATTATTTGGAGGAAATTAGATATATATATATATATATTAATTTCTATCAAGTGGAGGAGAAATTACTATAGTAGATATATGATATAAAACTATAGGTAAGAATATAATATGATTATACTAATTTATTATTAAATTGGTTAATTATGAGATAATTGGCCGAATTATTCTCCTCAATCGTGCGTTAGTGGGAGAAGCCTATTCGGTTATGGTAACCGAATAATAAGATTAAATTTTGTTTCATTTGGCAAGAGTTCGAAAAACCGCAATTGGTGTGAAAAAGTATCGATCGCTTACCCTAGAGCCAATACGATAGAGTATCATCGTCTAACCAATTGCACACCTCGCGTCTAAACGATCACATGCCTTTCTCTAAACGATCACCTAGCTTTCCTAAACAATCGCCTAGCGTGCCGTGTTTCTAAATGATCGTATACCTTTTACTAGAAGATGCTTAGTAAAACCTACATGATCGTATAGCTTTGTCTAAATGATAAGCACTCCATTATACGATAGCTTTCTCTCCCACTTGCTTATTGTTACATGATTAGCTTCCTTCTACATTTAAGAAACAACCTGAAGATGTGATGAAAACAAGAAAAGCTCACAACAGCAGCAAGTTGAAAAAGACAGTCTCTTCTTCACCGAAATTTCTCTAAAAAATCTGTATATCTTCTTTCCTTTCAAACAACTCCAATCTTCTTTACTATATTAAGATGAACATGCAAAGAGATGGAGTGCATGACTTGCATCATGCTTGGAGAATCAAGTAGAGAAGAAAATGTTTTGTGTGTGAGCATAAAAAATGATGATAATGGAGAATAACCTTTTTCCACTTTATGCAATCCATGCAAAACGTTTTTCACTTTTTCTTTTTAAAACACAAAATGACTTTTAAATCATTTAATTTTTAAAATTTTAATTTTCTTAAATTAATTTCATAAATTAATTAATTTAATATCAAATATTAAATTAATTTTTGCACAATAATCATCTTTATATATTTAAATCATATTTAAATATTTATTCTATTGTTCTGTTTAATTTGAACATTTCAAAATAATTTCTCAAGCTACCCTAAAGCTTACCCATTTACGAACTAGTAGGGGGATCTCGGGGACCTATAGATCATGGGCTCCAACGATCCGAGATTAATCGACTAAACTCATTAGACCGATCTAACCCTCATTCGTTAACTAATGGGTGATTCCACTAAAGCGCATAGCTGAACTCCCCTCACTATAGATATATTATGTCCACTCGATATAACCATGATTAGTAAGTTAACCCTTTACAGGTTGCTCGTAATAACGGCTGGGTCGAATCTCTGTTTTACCACTGAAATTACCTCTTGTTTCTTAATTTCCACTGATCCCCTAACGAACAATTGATTTGTGATCCAATCAACAAATCGAATCCCTTTTAGGCCAATGAGAGGATGAGGCCTCTTGTTCAATGCCCAAAATCAACACTTAAAGAAAACAACCTCTCTACTAACCCTAATCATGTAGGAGTGAATTCCCTCTTGCACCCTATGTTCCCAGCTATTCATTCGGTCTTATCCCCAAAATGGTAAGCTTATTGAGCAAAGGCAATTGGTCTACTCTCACCGTTTGCAGATCAAAGGATAATCCCAAACAAACAGGAGTTCATAGTTAGCTCAGGATTAAGGGTAAGTTACCTAGGTCATTGCTTTGAAATCTTCAGTCTTAAACAGTAAACAACGTTATAAAGTAAGAGTGACAAGTTTCGTGGTCCGATCTTGCACAAAACTCATTTGCACAGGACACCCCCACTCCTCATGTCTCAACATGCACGAATTAGGATCACTTCGTATCTAGCACTTTACAACTCTTTGTAACAACTACAGAGTATGCCGCATCCAATAGTGTTACCAGAATAAGGTACCCAATCTTATTCATATACTATAAAACATTTTGACTATTTATTCGAACCTGATCCACTTATATGTCTCCACATAAAGTTCAAATACTCATATAATAGTCAAGGGACTTAGGTTTATTGGATTTCTAAAGAAAACTATATATTCAACAACAACTTTATTGAATTCTCATAATAAGTTCTAATGTTTACAAACAACAAGTTTTATGACTAAAACCCAACAAACTCCCATTTGGACTAAAACTCCAGTGGTGACTTATATATATGATATATAAGATTGAGTTTCTGAGTTTTATAGAGGAATACAATAAACTAGGGCATCCTATACCCATGTTTTTTGCCATTTGGTATCCATACCTGATATTTCTCCCACTTGCACTAGGTTATTAACCTCTGATATTTCTAGTCTTACTAGATGATTCTCAAACACTTTAGCCGAGAGAATTATTGTAAACATATTAGTATACAAATAAGTTTCTTATGGGGAATTCATCTAATTCTCAATAATGGCTAGGAAACACATTTTCCTCCAACTACATTGAGGTACTCTCAACTCTTTGATTAAGATGGTCTGACCTGCCTCAATAACTCTTGTTAACAGTCAGAGCTAGAAATCTTAATTTCATTATACTTCGGTCTTGGTCATTTAAATATCTGAATATTTAAAAATGGCATTTAACAATTCGATTCTCAACAGAAGTTGCTAGAACAAACATAATTTTTGAAAATGAACATTTCATTTAACACAAAAATATATACAATTTGTTCTTTACAAGATTTAACAATTTAAAACCTAGTAGCAACTTCTCCCACTAGATGAGCTGAGCAAACGGTCTCTAGGATCTAAGCAGCATGTTTTCCTTTCTCTACTCTCTTCTCTGCAAGATATTTAGGGCAATTTCTCTTCTAGTGTCCTAGCTCGTTGCAGTGGAAACATTTTCCTTTCTCTGCCGCGGTTTTCTTGCTCTTCTTACCAGCATGTTTTTTCCCTTTCCCTTTGTCTTTCTTCGTTGGAATATTCTTAGTCTGCGAAGACGAGGAAACTTCAGGCTTGGAGGACATTCCTCTCTTTTCAGCAGAAGTAACATTTACTTCTGGTACTGGTTTCAGACCTTTAGTTCTCAACATGGTCTGAAAAGCCTACAGCTCATTAAGTAGAGTTGTCGAGTTATATTCAATTTTATTCATCAAGGCATTGGTACAAAATTGCAGAAAACTCGTCGGAAGAGATTCTAGAATAAAGCCAACTTGACTTCTCTTATCCATCATAGCACCATTCACTTCAGCCACATTAAAGTAGACCATCATGTCCAGGACATGATCACGAACATTGGTCCCCTCTTTCATGCGACTATTGTAAACGTATTTGATAGCATCATGCCTTAGGGTGAAGGACAACTATCCAAACATCCCTCTTAGAGATTCCATAATCTCTTTGGCAGTTTTCATATCTTCGTGTTTTTTTGCCAAAACGTCAAACAGGCTGACGAAAATATAAGCACGGGCTTTATCATTAACCCTGATCCATTTATCAAGCGCTTCCCGAATAGTTCGATTGGTATTTGAGCTAGGAATGGGAGGACATTTCTTCGTTAAGACAAATCTCAAATCGTCTATCGTGATTATTGTATTCAAATTTGATTTCCAGTTTACATAATTATCCCCAATCAGTTTGTCTGAAGCCAACAATTGTATAATAGAACTCGTCATTATGAAATTATAAACAAATTTTATAAGTGAATTTCTTTTAAATCCAATCAAGTTTTAGCAAAGTGATAATGTACCCATAATCATTATTTTTGCAACGGTACTTAAGTGATTTAGAACAAATGCTACCGTGGGACAGTCAAGAATTCCTTCACAAAAGCAAGACAGTACTTGACCAAATACTATCTCCAGAATAACTCATATTCCGATAGTCATTTAGTTATCATTTTCGGTTAAGATCATTACTAACACTTAGTAAGTCTTGTAAGTGTAGACCCGCCATTTTCAGATCTTACAGAACGGTATGAGTATGCCTCCGAAATAGAAGAAATACCCAAGACGGAACTATAAGACGCTATTCATTTTACTGAAGCCCGGGTTGTTCCGAATCCTATGTTACAACCCTCCGTAGGGATCGCCGCGGTTAACAACTAGCTAGTGCCGCATGAAAAATGACAGCAGGCACAACATAAGAATCTCACGGTTCAAACTAATGGAGGAGACCGTAGGACAATGTTGACACATTTCCTTCACNCACAACATAAGAATCTCACGGTTCAAACTAATGGAGGAGACCGTAGGACAATGTTGACACATTTCCTTCACCCACTTACTAAACAACTTCCCCCATTCAACTTGTTATTGACCCATGCAAACACTTTCCGTATGGAGCAGTCGAGGTAAAATAGACAAGAAGCCGAGTATGGATCTCACGGTGTGAACTCTTGAGGACGCGAGCGCTAATAACTTTTATTCTCCCACTGAAGTGTTCTAAATGTTTGGGTATATTTATACTTAGGTTCTTTTCGGCTAATAAAAATAACCCCAAGTCTATGTGGTTTATCCAAGTATAACACTTATAAATGGATTTTAAACCTACGATGTCTAGGTGATAAACCATTTTTATCACCTCACACTGCTCACGAATGCTCATAAAATCGGTTATCAACACTCAATTGTTCAGCTATAATCCCCAAGTAGGAGGTGTTCCGTAGACCGTCAACTTAAATACCCCCAACCTTCGACAGGACTATATACTGGTTGAGTTTGTAACCCTAGTTTTACAAGTTTAACGACCTATTTTAACTATTAAAACAAATGGTTAACCTATGTGAGCATGCAACTGTTCTTTGTTATGGATTTTAAACGTCTAACCCAATTTTATAATGGCTTACAAAATTTAGACATGCTAAACATCCACGACAAAACACGAAGGTATCTAATATAATTATTATATTAAACATAACCCTAACATGTATACTATATGTCATAACAATTATAACATACTGTCAATGCATGTATCATGCTTCCTATAGTGGGGTTCTAAATCTACATGGCATACTGTATGCATATACATGAATTTACTTAATTATCACATACATCTCATGCATAAACAATTAAATGCTAATTGTTATGGTTTTCGTTTTGACATAAACAAGCAAACAGATAGCTAAATATTACAAACAGCTTCATAACCGTCTTTGAACTGCTCGAACCGCTCCAAACCGAACCCAAAGCAACTTGAACTGGGTTGGACGAGTCTGAACTGAACCAACCACAACCATTTGAGGCTGAACCGGATTAAAGCTTGAGTAAATCGGTCGAATCAGTGCCCTCGTCCAACCTCAATATGTTGCTAAGGCCGATCATGTAACGCCTGGAGGTAATAGTCTTAGCGTCGTCGCCTTGGGTTTTCAGTGATAGCTTCTTTTACTGATAACATCACTAATAGATGCTATCAATGATCTCACTGATATCATGCTATCAGTGATAATTCTCTATCCACTGATAACGTGCTATCAGTGGTAGCTTCTATCACCAATAACGTGCATCGGATAGCTTCTATCATCGATAACATGCTATTAGTATTAGCTTCTATCATATAACATGCTATCAGTAGTGGCTTCTGTCAATCATACCACTGAACACCTTTTTTCCCCTTTCTTTCCTTCCTAAACATTTAAAGTCCCTTTATTTTTCAATGATAGCTTCTATCACCGATAAACATGCTATTAGTGTATAACTTCTAGGCATTCCACTTACATTTTAGTTCGAGATTCAACTTATAATTAAATCACTAAGTTGGCTCTCAATGATAGATTTCTATTAAGTGGTTATTAACTACGAAAATATAATCAAAGATTAAGCTATCAATGATAAAAATATAGTGGCTATCACTAATAGACTTTCATTTGCTATTATATTTAAAAGATTATGGGATCGATTTATGAATTTGTATAATTATTGATGTATTAATTAATGAAACAACCAATGAATTCTAATTAAACAATGATAACAATTATAATTAAAAAAAGGTAATTCACATTATATAATCATAATGATCATTAACTAACTATAATATAATTAATAATAATTATATTTTATTGCTCCGATTCTTGACAATTTATTGAAAAATAGAATAGTATATGTGTAATATAAAACTAGTTTATTAAACTAAAATAAAAATTATATATATATTAATTTGTTTTAATTATAATAATATATATTTAAATTAATTAGTTATTAAATAGTAATAGTTAAATTCATACACAATAATTTTAAATTTAAATATATATATTTATTAAAATATAATTTTAATTTTCATATAATAAATAATTTAAACTAATCAGTTTTAATCATATATAAAAATAAAAGAATAAATAAATGTATTAAAAGAGAAGAGAGTAGGAATGAAGAAAACCCACCTTTTTGGATAGGAAACTTTGTCCAAATTTGCGGTCAACTAAGTTCATGCTAGACTTAATATGATTAAAGAAAAAAAAATATCTTTTTGGTTCCTAAATTTTGGGTATAGTTTCTATCTAGTACTTAATTTCAAAATGTTACATGTTTAGTCCTTAAGTTTTGAGTTTGATTTCATTATAGTTTTTAAGTTTCAACATGTTACAATTTTACCCTTGACATTTGAGTTTTGCTTCAATTTGGTCCCCATGTTTCAAAATTTACACTTTTAAACTTGATTATTCACTAAATACTCATTTTCTGTCTTTAGTATTAATTTATGTTAATAAATTACAAATCAATAAAAGAACTATAATTAATTAAGTTTCACTATTTTTTGTCACTTGTAAAATTAATTCAAAATTTCGTTTCATAATTATAATAATTATTTTTGATTAATTAATAGAAATTGACGTCAATTACTGAAGGTGAGTATTTAATGAAAAATTGAGGTTAAAAATGTAAAATCTTGAAACCTAGGAACCAAATTGAAATGAAATCCAAATCTCAATGGTAAAATTATACCATTTTGAAACTTATGGACTAAGTTGAAACAAAATTCAAAATTTAAGGACCAAATGTATAACATTTGAAAACCTAGAGACCAAATAGAAACTACACCCAAAACCTATGGACTAAAAATGTATTTACCCTATGATTAATTAGTTGTCAAGAGTATGTTAGTTGGCAGTGGAGTCTTGTTGTCCGTTGGTATTTACTCTCGATACACCATGTTACTAGATGGTTAGGAGTAGTCTGGGGCGGGGTGTGTCACTTATTGTATAGGATACCCCATTTATAGGTTTTCACATGAACGATTTATAACGGTTGCACAGTGAACTATATCCATGGTGTCACTAAGATAAGATGTCCAACCTTATTCATATATTATAGACCCTTTAGGTTATTTTGCCAACATGATCTACTCACATGTCAACCACATATTAATTATGAGACTTTAGAGCACAAATCCCAATACTTAAAATATTGATTGTTGTTAGATATACTATAGATTCACCTAGAATATTGATTAATATTAGATATATGTTGATACGCTCATGTCTTACTTCAAATCTTTATTAATTGATGTTTATACACTCATGTCTTATATGTGATACATTTGGAATATCATGTTTAGAAAATAAAATATGCATGTTTTAATTCAAAACAAGTTATTGATTGATCAATTAATCCTACAGTTGAGCATTTAAAGTATACGCTTGAAAAAATATAAAAAATAAAATAAGTTACAACTAAAATCGATATAAAGTGTATCAATCAATTGATACGAAATATACATAGATCATGTTGATTATATATTAAATTTCTGAAAATATCTCAGCCAACTAAATAAAATTAATTTTTTGTTCCAAAAATTCCCAAATTTCTGGCATGGAAAAAGGATGATAAGGAGTTATTTGTTGGAACCGAAGGGCAGTAGCCCTAGTGATTCACTACAAAATTATTAGAAGAGGTTAGGAGTATTCATGGGTTGTGTTGAGTTGAAAGACTTTTTATTCAACCTAATTGTTCGGGTTGTAAATTTCTTCAACCCAAATAATCTTTATTAAAAAATCGAAACATTTATTTAAAATTTTGTCATAAAAAAAACAAAACATAAATATGTTAAATCTAATTTAATTATTTTCATATATTAAATTAAGATTAATAACTCAAATTCAATTTATATAGTGAGAATTTTCTTTCTAAAGGGTAAAAAAACTACTTTATTGAGAGTTATTGAAGAATGAATTATTCAAAAAACATTGAAATTAAATAAAAATAAAATCAATATATGTATAAATAATTGTGTTATAAGTAATAAAAAATATATATTTTAAAGTTAATAATAAATTCGGATTGGTTCGGGTTATATAAGGTGAACCCATGAATCAATTCAACCCATAAAAATTTCATTTATTTGAACTAAATCCATCCCAAATGAGTTATAATCCATTTTAAAAAGCACGGATTAGGTTGGGTTGATCGGTTTTTTTGGGTTTTGAACACCACTAGAAGAGGCGTTCACAAACGCATCATATTCACTAGAAATTTGCTTTTCGTTCGAGTGATTAGAGTACGTCGGCAATTCAATGTTAAAAAATAAGAATGTCGATTTGTTTATAGGGGCAATTTTATAATAAGTAATCAATGAAATTTCAAAATTAAGATTTTGCCATTTTTTACATGAGATTTCTAGAAAAATGCGCTTATGTAGAGTTGAAATTGTATTTATGTTGATTTGATCCGATCCGATCTTTACACTAAACTAAACCTATTTTTGGACTCGAACTTGAAATTGAATAGTAAAATTAAATTGAATCAAAATAATTAATTTAATTTAATATAGCATCATTGAGATCTATTCGTTCTTGTCTTCAATTTTGAATTGAGATATATGTTTATTTTTAATTAATCTCAAATTTAATCATTTATAATTTCATAATTAATTTTAAAAATGACGTGATAATCTGTGGATGCTCCAAAATTTCTAATTCAAAACTCATATTTACAAAATCTCAAATATAAGAGATACACTGAAATTATATTTTGAATTTTCCACCTATTATAAATTTATGTATAAAAAAATTGCAAATGAAGTAAAATGACAAAATTGACATCAGAATTTGACCAGAAAGCAAGGGCAAATTTAGTACAAAACTTTCTCAAGTATTATACTTCTTATATTACATGCTATAAATAAATAAACTGGAATTATCTCAAATTGTAATTATACGTATTAAAATATTATTCGATTAATAAATGCGATGTGGCATGTGGTGTTCAAATAATTTGTTTTGGGACCTTTAATATTAATATTGTTGTTTTCAAAACTTATTAGAGAAATAGAAATATTGTTGTTTTGAAACTTATTAGAGAAATATTGTTGTTTTGGGAGTTCGAGGCTATAAGTCGAGGGTTGAGGATTCGACTAATGTAGAGGTCGAACGTTAAGAACTCGACAAACAAATAAAAACTTGAAAACAATACGTAAATTAGGGTTGTCGAGGGTTGAAATTTCGACATACATAAGTCGAAACTTCAACCATCGACAAGGAAAAGGAAATCTCGCTAGTTTTGACATACATAAGTCGAAACTTCAACCCTCGACAAGGAAAAGGAAATCTCGCTAGTTTTGACATACATAAGTCGAAACTTCAACCCTCGACAAGGGAGATAAGTAGGTGAAGCAGATTGTAAGAGAAAGCAAGATTGTAAGAGAGAGCGAGATTGAAAGCGAGTTGTAGGAGAGAGCGAGATTATAGGATGGGACAATCTCCAACATCTATGAATGTATGCGTCTCGCTCTCTCCTACAATCTCGTTCTCAATCTCGCTCTATCAATTCTCGCTCATAATCTCTCTCTTACAATTCAAAATTCTGTTATTTGTTGTTATTTTTCATTAATGATTACTAGCTTTTTTCTCATTGGTCATATATATATATATATATTCTATGGAAAGTAAATAAATTTATTGTATATTCAATTTTTTTATTACAAAATTGTACATTATTATTTTAATTAACTTGTACATTATTCTTTTAATTAAGTTTGTACATTATTCTTCTAATTAAGTTGTACATTATTCTTCTAATTAAGTTGTACTTCATTATTCTAATTAAGTTGTACATTATTCTTTTAATTAAGTTGTATATTATTCTTCTAATTGAGAAGCAAATATTTTTTTAATTGAGAAATAAATATATTTTTTTTTTCAGATCATGGCTTTAAACCCAGGACCTGTTGATCCTGATGTTTTGTACGACCAGTCCATTCATCGATCATCTGTTGTATGGCCAGATCGTACTACTGGAGAAATATCTTGCAGGCGTCGAGAGGCAGTTCTCAAGTGCACTATCTCGCTCCACCCTCGAATACTACCACTACTGCGCATATCTGGATTCTATGGGGTTGCCAGATTAGGATTTATTCAGTTGGACTGGCATCTGATCACAACCTTGGTCGAGAAATGGAGGCCCGAGATGCATACATTCCATGTGTCTGTTGGAGAGTGCACTATCACTCTACAAGACATAGAAATGTTGTTGGGGTTACCTATTGACGATGAGCCGGTCACTGGAGTGATGTACGATGATTGGTTAGCAGTCTGTCAACTGTACCTCGGTGCAACCCCACCTGCCGACAAGATTAAAGGATCGAGGTTAAGTTTAATATGGTTAGGAACACAATTTCGTGAGCACACAGATGATGCAGATGAGGAAACCGTCATAAGATATGCGCGAGCATATATACTATAAATGATGGGTGGAAGTCTGTTTTCAGATAAATCAAGTCATTTTGTTCACTTGATGTTATCGCCAATATTAGCTAACCTCCATGATGCGGGGCGGTATTCGTGGGGTGGAGCATGCTTGCCATGGTTTATAGATAACTATGCAAAGCAATAAGACCTGAGGTTCGAGAGATAGTTGGGCCTCTCATACTTTGCAACATGGGCTTAGGAGCGATTTCCAACCATGGCTCCACAGCTACAACATGTTAATGACGCTCAGTCAGCTACAAATTTTGTGTGACTAGGACAGCCACACATGTAGTCAGCTAGTATAGATACATGTTTAATCTGCTTCAACCTGAACAGGTACATTACACTAAACCTAGTCGATTATTTTATACACATTTTTATTGTATTTGTCTTTAATATTTTCTAATATAATATTTTGTGTTTCAGGTTATTCGGGAGCCGTACAAAATTATTATGCATACTCTGACTATTTTTGTACGAATGGTCAAAACATATGGCGAACGATGAGTCCTTTCATATGTTTCTCTCATATGTTTTCACATTGGTGAGTGGCATCTTTTTGACAGGGTGATGAGACAATTCGGTTTTCAACAGAATGTCCCATCACCTTGTAATACTGAACCCATATTGCATGATATTGACCTAAGGACTAAAGATTGGTCCGAAAAAGTTGCACATTTGGTAGTGCGATGGCACTATCGTGTAAGGTTTATTGTAGTGAGGATTTCTCTTGAACAGTTTGACATAGATGTCACTCCAGAATATATTCATTGGTATAATAATATCACAAGGCGCTACGTCACTCGTTCGGGAGCAACTGTGGGTCATCTGGTAAATTTATATTATCTAATTATTTTTAATTTAAATTTATTTTAAATATTGTCTAATTGTTTTATAATTCATAGAGATCGAACAACCGTAGACTCCGTGAGGGTTGCGAATGATCCGACCAGGTTCTTGCTATATGTAGTGACAACCAAAGCTATATGGAAGAAATTCATTATATGTACGATATACCTATTGTTCCTCCACCAGTTCCTAGACGTAGAGGACCTGTTCGGGAAGAGAATGAGTTTGATGAGGTTGACATAATGTGGAAGAGTTACCCTCTATGATGTAGACGCAGAGTCAAACTGATTATGTTAATCTGATCATGATGATGCTAGTATTTGGTTCAGGACATTATGACTCAGAGGCTGGTCTACCAGAGCAACATCAAGAAGAACCCGAGCAACCTCAAGTTTGAAGTTGACGACGACAACCAGCTCGAAATCGATGACGTCCACCTTGTGGAATACATTGATTTTTATAATTATTTTTATATAAATGAGATATTTCATTTACATTTTTTTTATTTTTATGAGATATTATTTTTTTAATTTATTATTTTTATATATCATGAATAGTAATTATTTTGATATATAAGTTTTTAAATGTCACTGACATAAATAATAACATCAGATAGTCTAAATCTAAAAAGTTATTTAAAAAAAACTTCAATATTCAAATTTATATATTTTAGATAATAATTTGGGGACATAATAAATCAAATCAACACTCAAAACCTTCACATGCAAGTCTATAAATAAGATTATATTGTTGATATAAAGAACATAAATTTTAATCACAGTAGTGAGGTCAATAGTTTAAAAGATTTTACAATAATGATCTTGGATTCCTTTTATACATTTGGTACCAAGATTTTGATTGATTTTTTTTTAAATTATAAATAATAAACAAATATTTTTAGAAATTGTTTTTATAAAATGAAAAATTAAAAAAAAAAATGAAGAAAGAAAAAAGAAGGTGGAATGTGTAATAATTAAAAAAAGAAAAAAAAGGAAATTTGTACGGATATCTCGCTCTCGCTCTCAAAATCTCGCTCTCTCAAACTCCCCCTCCCTCTCAAAATCTCGTTCTCTCAAATCTCGTTCTCTCTCATAATCTCGTTCTCTCTTTTACTCTTCTCTCTTTCGTTCTCTCCCAATACAAAATTATTTTTAACATATCAAATAATTATGAGCATTATGAGAAAGGTCTCCAGAACAAGGAAGGTCTCTGGAATGAGGAAAGTTTTTCGTTCTCTCCACATCAAATAATTATGAGAAATGTCTGCTGAATGATAATTAAACAGACTCAATAATAATGTTAAGACAAGTCGAGGGTTCAAAGTTCGACGTACAAATGTGGAAAGGTCGAGAGTTCACTCGACTCATTTAAAAAAATAATAATAATATTTTTACACATACTTTGAAAACAACTATATTTTCCTAAATAGTTTATAAGAGGCTTTTAATTTTCTCTTTGTTTTGCCCGTCAATCAATAATACAATTCCATCCAGCGAAAAGACGACGCCCGATTATTTTACTTACTACACGATTTCACTATTTATCGATTCTCAAGATTCGCCGAAGTCCCTCAAAAATGGCGGAGGCGTACGATTCCGATGACCGGAATGCCACCGGGCCGGTTGAGGAAGAAGATGCATCCAGTCACCAATCCAAAGGAGTGCGTGTTGAGGATCACACCGTTTATGAACCTCTTCGCCGTCTGATCGTCGAGATTTTCTTTCCCGATGAAACTAAGGGTTCTTCTTTGTTTCAACGCGTCAAGGTCTCCGTCGCTGAGAATGGCCCTGCCGTTGGACAAGCTTGCAGAAACTTTGGTCGCGATGTTCTTTGTTGGACTCGCAGGGGCAGTCCTCTTCGAGCGCTGCTTGTCATCTCCGTGAGTATTTCTGATTAGTCCATAATAGCGGTTGTATGGACTTGTTAATTGTGTTTGAGATGCTTTTCATTCAGTAATTAATGGATTGTATGCTACTGTTCGAGGTTATGATTTTATCGCTTGAATGTTACGTTCTCTATTATTTTTGTTTGAAGGTTGGGATTGATCTGGATGGGATTAGTTGTTAATGGGAATATATTTATTTAGTGATGAAAACTATTTAACAATTCCCGACATATGGCAAAAATTGTGGAGAGAGCTTGAGTGGTTGTGTTTTTGACGCTTGTAGAAAAGAATTTGTTGAAGTGCTTTTCTTCCTTTTTGTTTTGATCCCTCTGCCAACGGTCTAACTTTTTGTGCCCTGTTTGTAGTTGAACCCAAAAAACCTTCTGCCGTTTTTCTTTATGTTAACTCATTTGAAGCCTACCATCTTTTGCTGTTTGGCTTCTAGTACCGGAATCAAGTGTTGTTCCTGCGGAGGGTGTCTTTTTCCTTGGGCCATCCTTTGCATTGGACCCCTAAGACTGGAGTGATTCTTATGTGATTCATAGATTCCTAATTCTCTTGCGTTCCTATTGATTTTGGCTGAAGATCAATTATTTTCATGGTTGAAACTATTCGAGATAGCTCCAATCTTAATAGATGGGTAACCTTCAGAATATGTAATCCATTCTTCTATCTATTCTATAACCACGGTAGAATTTTATTCTATTTTTATATTTTTTGAATTTTTAAGGCCTTTTCACCTAGATTATGTAACTTTGTCCATTCGATGTTTGGAGTGAAATCGGCTCTTTTTTGGTTGAGAAATAGAGAATTCATCAACATTTTTAAATGTTAACTTTACTATTACTAAACACATGACAAATGTTTGGTCTAGAGCAAGATAGATACACTTTCCCACTATTCTTTGTCTTGGAGGACTTATACAAACTCTAACTCCTTTCCTTTGTGCACTTGGTAAGTCAAGCTTATCATCGACTTTTTTGGGCATATAAATCATACTTGGAGGATTTTTGAATTTATGAATTGAGTGGAGGTTCTTTGGCTTTGTTCAAGTATGTGCTATTCTTTAGACTTTTCTATTGTTGTTTGGTCTTGAATAGACAACATATTCTCTTTGATGCTCAGTTTCTTGATTTCCGTTGTTTTGATTTTGTTATTATTTTAAGGACCATCAACTATGTGTAAACTGTAAACTTGGAGTGGTTTCTTTTTAGTTTGTCCTGGTATCTGGCTCTTTTGCAGTACACTGCTCTTAGAAGTTTGACTTTCATATTAGAGTTTGGTTCAGAGATGGTAACATCCATGGAAAAATAAAACTTTCTTCGTCATGAGAGAATATTATATTAACCCTTTTGGTTTGAGAGAATATTATATTTATCCCTTCTGGTTTAGGGGCATAGCCTAGAAAGGTATACTTATTAGCTCCAGGGTCAAGTTTTCTTTTTCTAGCAGAGTGATTATGGATAAAGGCAGTTTAACAAAAAATCTAAGAAGGAATATAGGATAGTAACATACAGGATTCTCAAACTCTATCTGTTTCTCACAATCAAGGATTTTCTTTCTGATGTGATCCTTGTGGTTCATTTTTACAAGAGTTACAATTAAAGCCTATTGATATGTTATTGGTAACTATAGGTTGCCGTTAATCCTACGCTATCTCTCATTCTGTTTATTTTTGGGCAATTTGGATACAGAAAGAACTATGCGATCTCTCATTCTGTTTATTTTTGGGCAATTTGGATTCAGAAAGAGTTATAGTATCTTCATTACTATTTTTATGGTTGGAGATGACGTGCTAGAGATTTTAAATTCCTGTATTTCGTATGGAGATCTCTCAAGTTCTTTTGTGATTTTGACTCCCTTTTTTTATTAGTGCCAATTGTAAGAGTTTGTATCCTTTTGATATTGTTATGGGTCGTTGACATCTCACCTCCCTCTCTCAGTTTTTCTGTTAATGGAAATTTTCCCATCTAAAAACTGTATAAATTAGGAGAAATTGATAGGAATTGTTATTATGAATGGGAACACAGAATTCTGGCTCTTTCGACTCAATTCAAGGTGGGTGTAACCAATGAAACGATATATAACAATAGTCATGGGTACTGGATAGTTTGATACTAATGAATGATGCGTACTGTGCCATTGGTCCTCTTAACTGCTTTTTCTGTTTTGGATCTGTTGCGAGATTTTGACTGTAGTAGTTCCACACGCAAAGGCAGACTGAAGTGCTTTTTTATGTTCTCGCCAGCACCCCTTTAAGTTGTTACTTACATTTGAAATTGCTGCAGGTTGGGACAATTGTTCTTCTTGCATTGACGGGATCACTCATCTTTCTGCTATTCTTTCTGGCAGCTACTCTCAATGCCATTATTATCTCTCTTCTCGTATCCTTGGCAGCAGTTGGAGGCTTCTTGGCTCTTTTCTTTGCTTGCGTAACAGCTATATACATTGGAGCATTAGCAGTTGCTTTGTTTGTTATATCTACTGCAACAATCTCAGCAATTGTTGGAGTGGTGATCGCTGCAGGTACCAAAACACTTGTCAATTGTGGCTTTGTTTTAAGCAATTGTTGTTTTATTTGATAATATACACTTATCTAAATCATGTTTCTTGAAAACCTCTTAACCCATTGACATAAAACTGTACATGTTGGTTTGACATGGTTGGGTCTCAGTCTTGTAAGGAGAACGAAAAACATGAACATTGTTGGGGGAAAACCTCCCACAATTATCTGGAAATTAAAACAAGACAACAAATATAGGAAACACAAGAATTTACTTAGAAAACTTTAAAATTGAATGAAACCCACAGCCCTATGGGAAAAATTATTACATTTACACAGAATTCTCTTCTTGATCCTAATTGCTAGAACTCTCTCTCAAAATTTTTGTGTACCACTCACACCCTTTTTCCCACTGTTTGACTGACTAGAGAATACAAAAAGAGAATTTAACTAGAGTTAGTACGCTTGAGTTTATAGTGCGTTTGATTGATACAATTTGAAACCAAAGCCATAAGCTTCTTTTATAGTGTTGAAAGCCTATAACTTCCTTGAATCTTTTTGATGTTGGATTGCTACTTTTCTAATATTTTGCCAAAAACCCTACAACCAAATAGTTTGTGGCTTTCTAACATTTATGTTTCTGCTTTTCTTTTCGTTGAGGTTATCCAGTTCTCTACCCCACACTTTGAATTGTTTCCTGAATCATTTGCGTGAACTTAACTTGTGCATACCAATGATAATGTTGTAAGCTAAGAGTTTCAGTTTGAATCGGAGGATCCAGAGAAGTTCTGCCTTCAATAAAACAAAATCATACACCAGTCAATGATTTTCCACTGCTTTTGTTTGTCTTCATGAGAGTAGACCTTGGGTCAATTAAGCACTTTTGGGGGTTGCCGGCTCTAACATCTTACATTTTCAAAAATCAGGTTGGGTTGGGTTCTTTTGTGTGGTTTGGCTAGCAGTACGAAAAAGTTTTGGTCTTGCGAAGCGATCGGTGACCGCGAGCAATTCAGCAATTTCAGCATTTTCTTATGCTAGGCGTGCCCACAAAGACTAGGTAATGTTTCCAGATCCTTTAAATGAATGCCATGAATTGGGATACGTTATTGCTTCACTCGTTTTTTCTCCTTCCTGAGAGTTACTTTTGGAAGATCTGCTGCATATGTTGTATCGAGTTTTCGAAGGCCTTGATAGTGTAATCTCATAATGTAAATATTCTTTTAAAAGTATTCTACTTTATGGGTTTCTTTATTGGCAATGAAAGTACCAAGCATTGAAGATGGCGCTTCAAAGGAATATAATCACAATAACAGTAATTGTGAAGATTTCAAAGGATTAAAATTTAAGGTGTCCAATTAGGGAATTTCTGACCTAATGACTCTATATTGATGAAGTTTGAGGTTGGAAATTATGAATTTATGTTTGGATTATGCAAAGGAATGGATTATATAAATCCAAATTTGTGATTTCTAAGAGGTTGGCATGTGCAAGATGTAGGTTTTATTAATAAAATAAAATTTAGTGTTTTCTTTTTTAGCAATCGGCTATTCTAGCTCAATGAGAGTTTTCATTTCTCTTTTATCATTAAAAAAAAAAAGTTATTCTCAAGAAACTACTAAAACTCTTTTGTCATTAAAAAAAATTATTTTCGAGAAATTACGTATTTATTTTAATTTATTTCGAACTTTTCTTAATTGAATTTTTACATCATTTCATCTCAAAATTGAGCTGATGTGAGTTTGTTTATTTTATCATCCAAAAGTTTCATTATCGAGAAATCAAAATTGAGGAAAAAAAAACATATATCTATTTTTTTAAAACTTCATTAAAATATTTTTCATTAAATTTTACAATATTTTTCCTCAAATTTGAATTAAAATTTTCTAATATTCTCATTTTTCTTTCAAACTCTATCTACTTGTAGGGTTTTTTTTTTTTTTTTTTCTTTTTTATTTTCCATTATATTCCGATATGTTTTATTATACTTTTTGCATCCCTCTTGTAATGTTATGATTTTTATGTCCTTATTGTGTTATGTAAGTTTAATATTACCATTTTCATTGTGGTATCGGTTTCATTTTATAATAAACAATTTACAAGTATTCTGTATACTAATAAATTTCGTTCTCACATTCACATTTAGAAATGATGACTAAAAATGGTCAATTATAGTTTAATTACAATCAAAGTTTCATTAGTTAATTATAATAATTTTTGTCAATTTTCATAAAGTTTTTCGAAATTTTCGTCAATATCAATATTTTCGTAAAATCGGACATTTATCTTTCAAACCTTACCAACGGTATATTATTGAACACACATACAAAACATGTGATGTGTCTTAGTGGTACCTTAACCATAGAGAGCATACCAAATGTGCAAGGTTTGTAAGTAAGTTTGCATTAAATTGTAGGATATATTTGGTAATTCAAAATAGTTTTCGAAATATTTTCGAAGTTTATTTTGAATGGTTTTTATTAAAAAAATTTAAATAAAATGACTTTTTTTGAAAAATACTTTTTCTTCTCCTCAATCCAATCAGTTTGGAGCCCATTTTAGAGAAATCACATTTAATGGCCAAAACAGGATCTTCAAATAATGGCAGTTTATTATTATTATTATTATTATTTTTTTAAAAAAAGCTTAAGGTATGTAATGGTGTACTCTAATCTCTAATCTTAATATTTTTTTAATCACTACTACATTATAATCTATAAATTAAAGTTAAGACGATGTATAATTCAAGAGGTTTGGGGTTAGTTTTCATATGATGCATCTTCTGAAATAAATCTTCCCTAGTACATTCCTCCTAATGCAACTATACTGACAAAGTTTAAGTTTTCTCAAGTTTATGGTATTTTTGTGGTTCAATTGATGAAGATTTTAGTCATTTTTAACACAAGGTATTTGCATACCATAGTATAAGGTGCATATTTAGGTGATTCACTTTAGTTGTTTTTTTAGCTATTACGAGGTCTTTTTTAATTGTTCCAAGATATAAAATTTAAATTGTCTAAGATATTTTGTGTTGCTAAAAGTGATGAAATTTTTAGCTAATTTTAATACAAGGTATTTGTGTTGCAAAACTGACAAGAAACTTCAAACATTTTAGTAGAAGATACACGGTGGAATGTCATGAATATGAAATAAAGTAATTGAGAACATTAAACAAAACATGAATAACTCTCTTCGTAATTATGAAAAATAGATGATTATTAAAGCATCGAGGGTTTGCTCATTAATAAAGACTGGGTGAGTAGGTATAATATGGTATGTGATGGACAATCTCATATTAGGTTTTATTCTTCACATACACATTATTTTTGTATTCCAAATTAGATATATACCCAATTTTTGAATCTTTTACCGTATCTACAAATTTTATTTTAGGTGCTATGTTTTTTAATTTGTTGTTAATAACATTTTCTTTGTTTGTTTTTAGGAATTATTTGTAGGATTTAATTTCAAAAGTTGATTCACTAAAATAAAGCACTTGACATTCCTTCATTTGAGGGATTAGTCGGCCGTAATTGAGTTGATTTGGAACGGGTTTGAAGTTGGTATGGGGCTGGTTCGTAATCCTAAATCTAATACAATTATTCTCTCTCCTCCCGTTTCAAGCTTATCTTTTTACTCTTCATCTATCATCATCTTCCATTATTCTAACTATTTTTTAATTAACTTCTTTATTTTAATATTCAATTATTCTTATCATTTTTTTTATTTTTTCATTTTTCTTCATTATTTTTTCATCATTTTTATTTTTTAGTTTCATCAACGAGTTCTTAGTTATTCTTAAATTTTTACATCTATTATTTTAAAATCAATTCGGTATAAATAAATAAATTAATAAGATATTTGTGTTAACCATTATTTTTCGCATAGAATTTTTTTCTCGGTCTTTTTTCTAGTTCTCTCTCATTTTTATTTAGATTTTATATGTGTATGACTGGCCAATGTGAAACATGTTCATTTTCAAAGGAAAAAGGTTTATTACTGAATTTAATAAATATGGGTACAGTGATAGATCCATGTAGGGATCAAGGACATGGGCTCCTCTCAAATTACCGTTAGAAGTAATAGTTAATGACATATATTATTGTTTTTCTATCCCTTTATACTATATTAAAGGGGACAACAATGGGATAATTTTTCTTTTTTCCTTGCCCTTAAAGCTTTTGAGAATTCCAATTTCACTCTCACAACCATTCATAATGTTTTTAATGATTTCTAGTTACCTTCATCACACTTAAACATACACGTCTCCTAAAAAAAGAATTCATACCTTTTTGACTTGACCCATCACTTTACATGATAACTAAAATTCATATAAAACACATTCCTTTACATTATAACGTCAAATTTTATAGGCACATCCCTTTATATCACAACTACAAATTTTATAGACATCCTTACACGTCGTAACTATAACTTTTTAGAGTATAAATACAAAAATTTTCGCCTTTTGGCCTCATCTCCATTTTCAAATTTTCCTATGATAGAAAAATTTTAGAATGATGGTAGTGAAGTTTTCGATGGTCACAATCGTTCACCATATCTTCCTATCATTGGTTGCTTCTTTTGAGTAGATTTCTATTACATTGCCACACTATGTTTGTGATGTGAGCCAAACTCAATGTTATCGTAAGTGCATGGTGAAGGATGCGTGTGTTGGATTACAGAAATACACAATGGAAGAAAACAGGATCATTAAGCATTCAAATTCCTCAATTTTGACATCAAAATAAGCATGTTCATAGGGTATTAAATGAGTTTCAACACATACCTTTGAAGATCCTCTTCAAACATGAATTTGAGCTGCAATTATCTACTATTCTCAGCCTTGAATTTGAGTGGTGGAACTCACAATTGGGTTTGAAAAGAGGGAAAAAACAGTTTCTGCAGAAACTAGTGTTCAGCAGCCTCCTCTATCTTTCAATATCAAAATTGAAGAGTTTTATCATTCCCTTTTAATGGGCAATGTATGTGAATTGGAAGAATCCACCTCCTACTAAGAGAAGTTTGGATGTTTCTACTAACAACTTAATTTCCAATTTTAATACTTCCAAAATTAACTAAAATTTAATTTAATTAATTATAAATTAATTAAATTCAAAATTTCTAAATCCAATTTCACAAATTGAATCAAATTGAAAATTAATTTGATTTTAATTAATTAAACCTATTTAATTAATTAAACAATAATTTAATATCGAATATTAAATTAATCACACACCTAATTTCAAACATGAACCCTATTCATGTAATTAATATTTAAATCAATATTTAAATATTAAAAACTCTCCAATTTCGTTCAATTTCGATAAATTAAACATTAATTAATTATATCGAATATAATTATACAAACCCTAATTTGAATTTGAATTCTAAATTCAATTTGAACATTTTAAATTCAAATTCAATTTGAACACTTCAAATTGATATCATTCCAAATTTACTCAATTTACTAATTCAAGGTGTTCATGTTATACGAGCTAGAAGAGGGACCTTATGGACCTACAGACCATGAATTCCAACGATTTGAGATTAATTGGGTAACAAACTCAACCGTATATAATCCTGTCTAAGGCTGGGGGTATTTAAGTTGACGGTCTATGGAACACTTTCTTCTTGGGGATTATGACGAATAATTGGGCGTTGTTAACTAGTTTTATGAGCAATACATGAGCGATGTGAGGTCTTAAAACTGGTTTATCACCTAGACATCGTAGGTTAAATCTAAATATAAACGTTATACATGGATAAACACCTAGACTTAGGTTGTTTAATTAGCCGAAACAAACTTGAGTAAAAGTATACCCAAACAAATGTTTGTACACTTTAGTGGGAGTATAATAGTATATATGATATGCTATTAGAACACTTCAGTGGGAATTTAATGACGTATATGATATATTATTAGAATTCTTCAGTGAGAGATTAATAACATATACGATATGTTGTTTTTAGCTCTCGCATCCCTAAGAGTTCACAATCGAGATTCATGTTTCACTTCGTGTCACCTTGGGAGTGACCTCCATTCGGAAGGTGTTTACATAAATAGAGATTATGGTGAATAAGGGAAGTTGTTCACAGTAAAGTCAAAATTGATTTTGATTTTGATTCTCACATCCTAAGAGGTTCACACCGTGAGGTTCATGTGACACTTTATGTCATCCGAGGAGTGACCTCCATTCGGAAAGTGTTTGCATGAGTCAATATCAAGGTGAATGAGGGGAAGTTGTTCAATGTAAAATCAAATATACGATATATTAATTTCAATTCTCACATCCATAGAAAGTTCACACCTGAGATTCATACGACGCTTCGTGTCACCCTGGGAGTGATCTCCATTCGGAAAATGTTTGTATGAATTAAGATCAAGGTGATGGGGGATGTAGTTTATAGTATGTGGGTGAAGGATATGTGTCAACACGTCCTGCGATTTCTTCCATTGGTTTGGACAATGAGATTCCTATTTTGCACCTGCTGGTTAGCTTTAAGCACCCATTGCTAGTCACACGCAAAACTGCCATCCTTTTGGGGGACACTCCTAGGGTGCCTCGAGGCGATGCACAGTAACTTTATTCAATCCAACGAGGAAGTCCGAGGGATATGCTGTCGCACTTGCCGCTCCCACTTACTAGGAACACTCTCTCCATCCACCTTGATATTGACGTACCCAAACACCATCGTTAGGGGGACACGCCAAAGGTGCCTCGAGGCCGAGGGTAGGTCTCACGGTGTGGACTATTTAGATGAAACTTGAAAGATTTAAGTGAAGCATCTTATGCCCCAAGTACCTCCCACTGAATGTTCTACCTAGGGGTTCATTAACCTAGACAATCCGGCTACTGATTTTAGTCTAAGTCGTCTTTTTAATTCCCGCTCATAAACAACGTTTGTCTATGAAATATGAACTAGTTCAAATAGTCACATTTAAACACTTTAATGGACTGTCCTTAACTTGCATGCATTTAAACACTATAATAGTCACATTTAAATATTTAAGGACATAAAACTCAAAAAACTCCTGGTTGCATTTAAGTTAACGGAAACGTAACACTCCTACCTAGGGTTGCATTTAAACACTTTAATAGTCACATTTAAACCTAGGGTAACACTCCGTTAACTTAAATACCCAGCCTAGATAGAACCCGCCTTAGACAAAAGGTCCCTTATAGATAGATTTGCTACACTTTAACCTTTTATTAGCCAATTTAATCCTATTAAACTGATTAAAAGATTAAAGCCTTAGGGTTGCTAATCATATTAGAATCGTGATCTTAGGTCTATGTGATCCAAGTTTTAAATATTTTAAAACCATGAATTAAACCTAAGTGAGCATGCATGTCGTTCTTATTTCTTTTAGTTCTAATTTCTCTTCAACTTTTAAATGGAACAATTAAAAAACCCATTACGCACAACAAGGTGTTTATAACATTTATAAAGTAACCTATGTGTCATGCTTCATGCAATGTCTGATCATTAATATACATAACTTTTATATAACGTGCAATAACCAAGCAAACATGCTATCATTCACCCTTATACTATAACAATTATAATATAAAGATGATGCATGTCAATGCTTTTTATGCATGCAAAAATATAACTCTTATATTTTATGATACATGAGTATGCTCTTACATAATTAAATCATGCTTCTCTAAATTATAACAATTACAATAAAGAGATGTTGCATGACTAATGCATAACCTAAGGTGGGATTTGCTATATGTGCATATCATATGACATATAAAAACCATACATCGCATGTAATAAATTAAGGATTAATGGACTGGGATGAGCCTTTACAAAAAACCGGAATGAAATAACCCTATTTATTACATTTTTCAACGAGCGAACCGGGTCTTGAACCGCTAGGAGGACTCCATCGTGTAGTAAACACCAAAGGTAGACGATTGCCCAACGCGCACTAGACGATAGGTGCAAAAGCTAAACGATTGCTTAGATGACAGCGAGGCTGCGAAGCCTGATTGTCTAGGCGATT
>NC_052360.1:36511754-36562284 GCF_009727055.1 Benincasa hispida | reverse complement strand
GCTTTAACGCGGCCACAGGTAAACGATTTACCTTTACGTTACTAAGCAATCGTTTAGTCAGTTACTAAGCGATGAAACTTACCGAGCTAAACGATCGTCCTAGTGTGAATGTGCGTTAAACGATACGTGAGTATCCCATCGTCTACAGATCCAATACTCAATGATCGCTCATCCCATCATCTACACGACGCGATCAACCCTTGATCGTCTCTTTCCTCGAAGAATTGCAACTCTTGCTCCGAACTTCTTCACGAGCAACTCAAAGACTCAGCAAACTTTGAATTACATACTCGATAATGATATTAACGCCAAAAACACAGGGGCCTTTACAAACAATCGAAAATGTAAAAGAATTAAATCAAACCGAGGTGAACATCCACGAAAACATCCATTAATCCACACATCCACAACAATTTTACGATTAAATAGAAGTAGATATGCACCCACCAACAATGTATATGTAATTCGTTGCACTAATAAAATTGGAATATCAGAACCTGGCTCTGATACCAATTGAAGGATCTCTTAACGAAGAGCATCCATGAGCGCGTAGGATCTTTCCGATTTCATCGTGACCGAAGAAAATAAAAATATAAATCAACAAGAAAGTTATCCAAATTTCACACTAATTAAGGCATACTTGAACACTAAAATACAAGGGAGAGAGTTCTCATACCAATAAAGCCTCTTCAAGCTTTGAACTCAAGGCGCAGTGAGAAGAACTCAGCCAGCACCTCCACTCTGCCCAACAAACAAGTCAGCTGCAGCAGCACGATCCTACATGAACGGCAGCAACACGAATAGTCACGAACAAGTGAACAGTAGCAAGGATGATGTTGGATCGACATACTAGCCAGCACGCAGCGGAAGAGTTTCAAGATCCAATAAACACTCTAATTGATTAATTTTGGAATAAAAGAAACATGCTAAAGAAAGTATATGGGTTTTCAAGAACATACCTTGACCCGAAACAATTGAAATCTCTATTCCAGCTACTAAGGTCCTCCGAATCCTTGTGTAGACACCAACAAGGTCTTCCCCTTCTATTTTTTTGGTGCTCTAGATTAAGTTGTGGGACTCAAAATAAGTTGGAATCAAATGAAATATGGAGAAAGCTCACTGAACCAATCCAATGAAGAACACCTTTCTCATCCGAATTTTTTAGCAAAAATTCAATCGGTTCATCAATCTTTTCTTCACATCAACAATCTCTTATAATATTGCAGACTATCATGCAAAGAGATGTGCTGCATGGGATGCAGCTCACTATGGAGTAAATCAAAAGAAGAGGTGGGGTTCATGTAACTAATAGAAAAGATGAACATGAAAAATCCATTTTCAATTTTTGTGTAATTTTTCTATTTTCTAAAATCAATTTTGATTTTAAAATCATATTTTTTTATAAAATCAAAAATTTAATAATTTTACAAAATAATTTCATAAATTTATTTTTCTAATAAAATAATAAATAATTTTTTAAAAAGTTAATATAATTCTAATTAATTTAATATCCATATTAAATTTAATTTTTACACAAATTCATCTTCATATATTTTAAATCATATTTAAATATATTTTTTCCAATTTCGTTTGATTCTAGTTTGAATGTTCCAAATTAACTTATCAACGCTACTCTAGGGCTAATCCAAGATTAATCGGCTAATTGATTAGACCGATCTAACCCCTATCGTTAACTAATGGGTCACTCCACTAAAGCCCATAGTTGAACTCCCCTCACTGTAGATATATTATGTCCACTCGATATAACCATGATTAGTAAGTTAACCCTTCACAGGTTGTTTGTAATAAACGGTTGGGTCAATCTCTGTTTTACCCCCGAAATTACCGTCTTGTTCTTTAAAGTCCCCCACTGATCCCCCTAATGAACAATTATTTGTGATCCAATCACAAAAATTGAGTCCCGCTGAAGCCAATGAGAGTATGCGGGATCCCTTTGTTCAAGCCTCAGAATCAACACTTAAGGGAACAATCTCTCTACTATCCTTAAAGCAGGAAAGAGGTGAATTCCCCTCTTGCAGTCAATATGTCCCCCAGCTATCAATCCGGTCTTACCCCTAAAATGGCAGTCTTATTGAGCTGGCAACTGTGTGAGCCAACCCTGCACCTATGAAAATCTAAGGCATTCCGAATAAACAGGAGTTCATAGTTAGCTCAGGATTAAGGTCAAGTTACTTAGGTCATCACTTTGAAATAGTCAATCTTAAATAATAAACAACGTTATAAAAGTAAGAGTGACTCATTCGTGTCCGATCTTGTACAAACTTCTTTTGCAACAAGGACACCCTCACATCCTCATGTCAACCATGAACGGATTAGGATCACTTTTCGTTTGTAGCACTTTATAACTCCTTGTAACAACTACAGAGTAGGTCGCATCCAATAGTGTTACCAGAATAAGGTACCACAACCTTATTTCATAATTATAGATTCATATTTGACTAGTTACTCGACCTGATGCAACTTTTATGTCTCAAATAAAGTTCAAGTACTCATCCAATAGTCAAGGGACTTTTAGATTTATTCAATAACACCTTTATTGAATATTTTAGAATAAGTTCCAGTGTTTACATACTGATACGTTATTTTATGATGTGAAATTATGGATGATTGCGATGATGATGCGTTGAGCACTAAGTTTTCTTAGTGGAATCCAAGTGTAAAGCCCTAAATGATTTCCTGGTAAGTCCAGAGTCAGAAACGATCAAAGGACTGGGGAAAACAATATGCGGTGGAAATTTTAAGAAGAATTTGCAGTAACCATAATAAAGGTTAGTACTGTAGAGTTGTTTGCTAAATAAAAATAAATAAATGCAGCGGAGTTCGAAAGAGTTTGATAAGACGAAGATACGATTGAGTAGGATGGTGAACGGGTTGAGAAGGGTTTCGGCTAACACTTCTTAGGATGCGTTCATATGCTTTGCGATTATGCAACACACACATACAATCAGTAAACCATCTCTTGATGCGAATGCTACAGCTTCTAAAGTTAGAAACGCATGCGATATTATGCGATATGTCTATAGAACCTACATATAAGACTCTATTCTTATTTTATGCGATGACACAATGACAACACACGCAAATTAGGCGACCCAATAATATCATACCTATCTCTAGGATGCATGCGATTCAGGTTGGCAAACAGAGGTTATCTTTAAGTCTCTCTTCTCTTATTTATGCAGTTCTAATCTTGCTCTTCTCCTCGAGTCTAGATTCTAACCTCTAGCTCTTTCGAGGATTGGGGTTCTTTCTTTAGACTTCTCTCCGAGTAGCTCTTAAAGGGGTGTTGGCACAACATAAAACAAAATAATCGCAAGCAATGAAAGTTCTAGGTCCATGTTTGCTTAGTTCTTCTCAACTCATTCGACTAGTTTAACTACTTATGCATGCTAAAAGAGTGAACAGATGTAGAATAAGAACTTCCATTGTATAAATGAAAGATGAAGTACAAAAATAACAATGCAAGAATAGAATAAAGAGCCTGGTAGCAATCTCTTGCTTCCTAGGCTTTTACACTGCTTTTTCTACACGGGTTCAAAAGATAATCTCGCTCTCGTGCAGAGAGTCGGCCCCGCTCTCTGCTTCTACATCTCAGGGTTTCTCTCTCGAGTTGCCCTGAGCGCATCTCCGGCGTCTCTACTCTTCCTTTCTCTACCTTAAGATAAAAGAAACTATGGACAAAGACGTGCTAAGCTAACTGAACCGAACTTCAGAATTTTTTTGAACCCCCTTTTCTGAAGGAATGCCTTCGATATATATATATAGAGCTTTCAGGGGTGTGAAAGGCAGCTTTCTCTCTTATGATTGCACAGACGGGATGGCTTTTAATCTCCTGACTGATGCACCGAATATTTCACCGAAGCTGAATGTACTTGTTATCGTTAGCGGCTTGTCACTAAATCCGGATTCGACCGTCATCAGCTTTCTGTTCCATCGTGATTAATTATGCCTTTCACCTAGATGCGCCCACAAAGTTGCACCGACTCTATGCCGACAATTCTTTTCTGAAGCAGATGTTTGCGAACACAAATCACCACAACAGACCTTGTGGTAATGCTGCGCTCGTCGCTGATTTCTTAATGATCGCTCTTCGGGAGATGATTAGACCGATCTAACCCCTATTCGTTAACTAATGGGTCACTCCACTAAAGCCCATAGTTGAACTCCCCTCACTGTAGATATATTATGTCCACTCGATATAACCATGATTAGTAAGTTAACCCTTCACAGGTTGTTTGTAATAACGGTTGGGTCAAATCTCTGTTTTACCCCCGAAATTACCTCTTGTTCTTTAAGTCCCCACTGATCCCCTAATGAACAATTATTTTGTGATCCAATCACAAAAATGAGTCCCGCTGAAGCCAAATGAGAGAGCGGGATCCCTTGTTCAAGCCTCAGAATCAACACTTAAGGGAACAATCTCTCTACTATCCTTAAAGCAGGAAAGAGTGAATTCCCTCTTGCATCATATGTCCCCAGCTATCAATCCGGTCTTACCCCTAAAATGGCAGTCTTATTGAGCTGGCACTGTTGAGCCAACCCTCACCTATGAAAATCTAAGGGCATTCCCGAATAAACAGGAGTTCATAGTTAGCTCAGGATTAAGGTCAAGTTACTTAGGTCATCACTTTGAAATAGTCAATCTTAAATAATAAACAACGTTATAAAGTAAGAGTGACTCATTCGTGGTCCGATCTTGTACAAACTCTTTTGCACAAGGACACCCTCACTCCTCATGTCCAACATGAACGGATTAGGATCACTTCGTTTGTAGCACTTTATAACTCCTTGTAACAACTACAGAGTAGGTCGCATCCAATAGTGTTACCAGAATAAGGTACCCAACCTTATTCATATATTATAGATCATTTTGACTAGTTACTCGAACCTGATCAACTTTTATGTCTCCACATAAAGTTCAAGTACTCATCCAATAGTCAAGGGACTTTTAGATTTATTCAATAACACCTTTATTGAATTTTTAGAATAAGTTCCAGTGTTTACATACTGATACGTTATTTTATGATGTGAAATTATGGATGAATTGCGATGATGAAAATGCGTTGAGCACTCAAGTTTTCTTAGTGGAATCCAAGTGTAAACCCTAATGAGTTTCCTGGTAAGTCCAGAGTCAAACTCAAGGACTGGGGAAAACAATATGCGGTGGTAATTTTCAGAAGAATTTGCAGTAACCAAATAAATTAAGTACTTAGGAATGTTGTTTGCGGTAATAAAAATAAATAAATGCAGCGGAGTTCGAAAAGAGTTGATAAAACCGAAGATACGATGAGTAGATGGTGAACGGGTTGAGAAGGGTTTCGGCTAACACTTCTTAGGATGCGTTCATGCTTTGCGATTATGCAACACACATACAATAGTAAACCATCTCTTGATGCGAATGCTACAGCTTCTAAAGTTAGAACGCATGCGATATATGCGATATGTCTATAGAACCTACATATAAGCCTCTATTCTTATTTATGCGATGACACAATGACACACACGCAAATTAGGCGACCACATAATATCATACCTATCTCTAGGATGCATGCGATTCAGGTTGGCAAACAGAGGTTATCTTTAAGTCCCTATCTCTTATTTATGCAGTTCTAATCTTGCTCTCTCGAGTCTAGATTCTAACCTAGCTCTTTCGAGGATTAGGTTCTTTCTTTAGACTTTCTCTCGAGTAGCTCTAAAGGGGTGTTTGGCACAACATAAAACAAAATAATCGCAAGCAATGAAAGTTCTAGGTCATGTTAGCTTAGTTCTTCTCAACTCATTCGACTAGTTTAACTACTTATGCATGCTAAAAGAGTGAACAGATGTAGAATAAGAACTTCCATTGTATAAATGAAGATGAAGTACAAAATAACAATGCAAGAATAGAATAAAGAGCCTGGTAGCAATCTCTTGCTTCCTAGGCTTTTACACTGTCTTTTCTACACGGGTTCAAAAGATAATCTCGCTCTCGCAAGAGTCGGCCCGCTCTCTGCTTCTACATCTCAGGGTTCTCTCTCGAGTTGCCCTGAGCGATCTCCGGCGTCTCTACTCTTCCCTTTCTCTACCTTAAAGATAAAAGAAAACTATGGACAAAGACGTGCTAAGCTAACTGAACCGAACTTCAGAATTTTTTGAACCCCCTTTTCTGAAGGATGCCTTCGATATTTATAGAGCTTTCAGGGGGTGAAAGGCAGCTTCTCTCTTATGATTGCACAGACGGGATGGCTTTAATCTCCTGACTGATGCACCGAATATTTGTCACCGAAAAGCTGAATGTACTTGTTATCGTTAGCGGCTGTCAACTAAATTCGGATTCGACCGTCATCAGCTTTCTGTCCCATCGTGATTAATTATGCCTTTCACCTAGATGCGCCCACAAAGTTGCACCGACTCTATGCGACAATTCTTCTGAAGCAGATGTTTGCGAACACAAATCACCACAAGACCTTGTGGTAATGCTGCGCTCGTCCGCTGATTTCTTATGATCGCTCTTTTCACCTTGCGTCAACACATATTCTGCATAAAAATACAAAAGTCAACTGTTTCTATGCGATGACCGCATGCGACTGCAATATTATGAATTTAATGCTTTTTGGACGCAATCTAACATGTTTTATCAACGCAAACCAGAATTGTTTAAGAACTTAGCACTATGATAACATGCATTTCTGCCCGTTATCACATACCAAGAGTTTAAGGACATAAAACTCAAAAAACTCCCACTTGGACTAAAACTCCAGTGGTAACATATATATTCGATATATAATACTAAGTTTCTGAGTTTTACTGAGAAATACATTAAACTAGGGCATCCCATACCCATCTTTTACCATTCGGTATCTCTATACCCGATATTTCTCCCACTTGTCCTAGGTTATCTGGTATTCCTAGTCCTACTAGGTAGTTCTCAAACACTTTAGTCGAGAGAATCATTGTAAACATGTTAGTATACAATAGGCTTTTGATAAAACTATATGGGATTACATCTTATAATGGCTAGGAAGCACATTTTTCTCCCACTACAATGAGGTACTCTTATGTCACACCCCACCCCAGACCACCCTCTGAGCCTAGGAAAGGGCGTGAC
Organism: Benincasa hispida; assembly: GCF_009727055.1. Taxonomy (NCBI): domain Eukaryota; kingdom Viridiplantae; phylum Streptophyta; class Magnoliopsida; order Cucurbitales; family Cucurbitaceae; genus Benincasa; species Benincasa hispida. The sequence continues at coordinate 36,555,176 of NC_052360.1, read as the reverse complement.
TGCAGCAGTTATCAACCCATTGGTTGACACTTACTACCTACTAACTCTTGCAGAATAACCCTGATACCAAGATATAACTCATATACAATGAAATGTCTTTAGGCCAAAAATTTATTAATTCAGAAACATAACAAGTTTAGAGTCATTACAACACTAGATTCATAAGTCCCAAAGCCCAAAAACCCTAGTTTCTATATGAACAACGGAAACATGTGTACAATATTTACAGTAACCACCTAAACCGACAGGTTAGAATATCTTTATCCTTTAGTGGCAGAGCAGATACAGAGCTATCCCCTGAGGATTTGACTGCTACCTGAGGGAAAGGAAAACATTTGAAAACAGGGTGAGCTTGCTAGCCCAGTGAGTGACTTAAGAAAGATAACTGATTCTCATGCAAAAATCTCAATAAAGAGTTTAAACTGAAATATAAGCTTCTACAGTACTTTGTACTACAGTATAAACATTTTCCAAGCATAAAACATAATAAGCTGTTTAAATCATGAAACAGTAAAACCATTTCTCAGTTGAGAATAACCCTGCTGTGGTTAAAAATAATCCCAACACCAACTGCTAGTCAAGAGAGAACCCTTTTGCTCAATCTCTGACTCTATCTACCTACGAGCACGTGGCCATACTAAGTACTGTCATACCTTAGGTACTTCTGCTCAGATACCTTCTCAGATATCCTTCAGTATCGTGCTGCAAGGATACTTTCTCAAATGTCCTTGGGTATCAAGTGGGTTTGGTACCTTCTCAAACGTCCTTCAGTACCAAGTTGGTTAGATACCTTCTCAATTGTCCTTCGGTATCTAGTTGGGGGGATACCTTCTCAAATGTCCTTCGGTATCGTATTTTAAGTAAAACTAGTCATAAATGACTTTCTCTTTAAAGCATGTAAAGTATAACACATATAAAAACATGGCTTTAAAGATACTAACGCATGCTGGGTATATTTAACACATAGAAATAACTTTTCAACAAACTTCCCACACATGCATGCGTTTAAAACATAACTCATGGTTTGCTTGGAAATCACTTTGTAAAACTAGCTGGCATGAGAATAATATTCTTTAAAACATGCTTTCTTTAAAACATTGTAAATATTTTGTCAAATGTTTTAGTCACTCACCTCGGTCGCTTAGGAACCTTTCTCTCTAGAAGTTCCTTGTTTACCTCGGGCTTCTTTTTACACCCCTAGAATCTAGATTCGATTTACAACTCAGATTACTCATAGTTCTATGCCTTATTTCGAGATACTTCTTTGTACAAACATATACTAAAATGTCTCAAGAAGCTTACCCTAAAATCTGAGCTCATAAAGTTTCGTGGTTTGGCCGGAATCACAAAATCTTCAAGACTAGCCCAAGCTTATCCGATAGCCTGACTCTTCTGCCTTCTTCTCAGTTTCCAGCCTAATCCTTTAGAAAGTTTTCTTCGGCAGCCCTACCCTAAAAACTAGACTTTTAGAGCTTTCAGGTGGCTTTGAAATTAATCAAAACACACGAGTATATTGGGAGAACTCCTCGTCCCATTTTGATGCTGTTTTCTAGACTTCACTGTCCACTGCGTCCTCTTTGAAGCTCTATGATCAACGCATGGATTTTGCTCTCAACGCAATGTTTACTCAATTTTCCCATTCTTTTTATTTTTTTTTTTTTGAAATTTGATCTAAAAAAGAAGTCCTTGGCTCTATTTATAGGCATCCAAACACTCTCCAAATTCGACACCTCCCACTAGGCTGCATGTCCAAGTGTTTCCTCCTCACACTAACAACACAACTTTTGATCAATGCAATCTAAGTGTCCTTCTCCTACATAGCCAACGCTTGGGACTAAATTTTGCATGTCCTCTTATGCAACCCCTCAAATCCTAAGGCTTAAGGTTTCTTCCCAAGAAGACACATGTTTGATGACGTCCTCTATGTGAGCTCATCTTTCATACGTGTCCACAACCCTTGGATGTTCAACGCATAGTGCCATCAATGCATAACAAGCTAAATCACTTAGTCACCGTAAGTCCTAACCATCGCAAGAGCCAACCATCATCAACGCATAGGATGGCCACTCGTCCTCGACGCATTGCCCACTCAGCATCACCGCAAGGCTTGTTTGGCATCGACGCATGGTGCTTAGCATAGGCGCTGGTCACCGACGCATGGGCATGATGCATGGGCGCTGGGCACCGTCGCAAGGCTTGCTCGGCCGCATAGGCGCTTGGCAGGGTGCTCAACGCATGGCTGCTCGACAGGGCGCTCGACGCATGGGTGCTTGGTAGGGCGATGTGCATCGACATATGCCACCCTCTAGTGCATGCCTTGCCCACGTCCTCGCCTACCCTTGTGCCATCCAACCTTCCAACGCATCACTTCAACTTTCCTTCCTTCAGCCACATGGATGTATACCAACCTTCCAACGCATCCAACGCATCCAACACATAGGTGTATACTTAGCCAAGTTTTCCAAGTATTTTCCCCAAAAGTCAAGCTTCCAAATTTCCTCTTTTCTTCTAATTTCCACCCTTTTCTCTACCATTACACACTAGTATCCACATGAACCTACTCACCACACTGGTCTCAGTAGGGAACATACTCAAGTAGAGAAATTAGGATTCGGGGTTCACATTTACCTCCCCCTTATGAAAATTTCGTCCTCGAAATTTCGCTACAAGTTCGTCAATTTAAACAACTGCGGATACTTGTTCCTGATTTGCTCTTCGGCTTCCAACATTGCTTCTTTTATGCTATGGTTTTGCCATAGTACCTTTACTAATGGGATCGTCTTATTCCTTAAGACCTGTTCCTTTCGGTCAAGAATCTCCACTGGTTCTTCTTCATAAGACAAATTTTAATTCAACTGTACTAGTTGCTCAGGTAACACATGGGTAGGATCTGGCACATACTTTCTAAGCATTGCCACATGAAATACATCATGAATACGAGATAACTCTGGAGGTAAATCCAATCTATAAGCCATTGGGCCAACTCTTTCTATTATCTCGTAAGGTCCAATATATCTCGGGCTTAATTTCCCTTTCCTACCAAACCTGAGTATTTCTTTCCATGGAGATAACTTAAGAAATACTTTATCACCAACCTCAAATTCCAATTCTCTTCTCTGCTTATCGACATAACTCTTTTGCCTATCTTGAGCTATCTTAAGATTATCTCTTATAATCTTAACGCTGTCTAATGTCTGTTGCACAAGTTCTGGACCTAGTAATTTCCTTTCACCGACTTCATCCCAACATATCAAAGTTCTACATGGCCTTCCGTATAGTGCCTTATACGGTGCCATCCCGATACTCGAATGGTAACTGTTGTTATACACAAATTCAGTTAATGACAGATGCGTATCCCAACTACCTTTGAATTGCAATACACATGCTCTCAGCATGTCCTCTAATGTCTGGATTGTCCGCTCAGACTGACCATCCGTCTGTGGATGAAAAGTGGTACTAAAATATAACTTGGTTCCCATAGCTTTCTGTAAACTAGGCTAAAACTTCGATGTAAATCTGGAGTCTCGATCTGATATAATTGAAACTGGAGCTCCAAACTGACTCACGACTCGATCAACATACAACTTAGCTAATTAGTCTAGGGTAAGAGTAACTTTCATAGATAAAAACTTAGCTGTTTTTTTCAATCTATCCACAATTACCCATATACCATCATAGCTCGCTGGTGTCCTAGGTAACCCAAACAGGAAATCCATTGTAATATGTTCCCACTTCCACTCTGGTACTGAGAGTGGATTAAGTAATCCTGCTAGCCTCTGTCTGTCCGGTTTAACTTGTTGACATACTAGACACCTGTCAACATACTCCGCTATTTCTCTTTTCATACTAGGCCACCAGTACGATCTCTTTAATGTTCTGTACATCTTCGTACTACCTGGATGCATAGCATAGGCCGAACTATGTGTCTCCTCTAGAATAGCTTGTTTAAGTGCTAAGTTCTTAGGTACGCATACCCTACCTTCTTTTAATAGCACTTTATCGGCTCTTAATTGGTAGTCCGTCCTCAATCCTTTACCTACTTCTTCAGCTAACTTTTGAAGATCAGAATTCTTTAACTGTTCACGTAGAATATCTTTTACGAGAGTAGGATGCACTTGAAATGAAACTAGTAACCTTCCTGTTTGACCGATTGATAATGTTGCCCTAGCATTATATAACTCATGCATCAGTGTACCCTTCACCGAATTGATACTAGCTCTAGTTGATCTGGTTTTTCGACTTAAAGCGTCAACTACCACATTTTCTTTATCTTGGTGATAATCAATGGTACAGTCATAATCTTTGATCAACTCGAGCCATCTTCTCTGTCTCAAGTTCATTTCCTTCTGATCAAAGATATATTTTAGACTCTTATGATTCGTGAATATATGACAACGCTCACCAAACAGGTAATGTCTCCACAACTTTAGAGCTAACACAACTGCTGCTAACTCTAAATCGTGTGTAGGGTAGTTACATTCATGCTTCTTTAACTGTCGAGAAGCATAAGCTACTACTTTTCCCTCCTGCATCAACACACATCCTAACCCTTATTGGGATGCATCACAGTAGACCTCAAACTCTTTACCTGGTGTAGGTAGAGTTAATACTGGTGCTGACACTAACCTCTGTTTCAACACTTGAAAACTGTGCTCGCATTCTGGCGACCACTCAAACTTCGCATCTTTTCTGGTCAGGTTTGTTAATGTTAGAGCTATCTTGGAAAAGCCCTCCACGAATCTCTGGTAATAACCTGCTAAACCCAGAAAACTGCGTACTTCTATTACATTCAATGATCGTTCCCAGTTGACTATTGCTTATATCTTTTGGGAATCAACGCTAACTCCATCAGCTGAAACTATATGCCCAAGGAATACGATTTGATTTAACCAAAAATCACACTTACTAAATTTGGCATATAAGTTCTTTTCCCTTAGCATTTGCAATACCATCCTCAGATGTTCTTTGTGTTCCTCTGTGCTACTAGAATATACTAGTATATCGTCTATGAAAACTATCACAAACTGATCTAGATAAAGATGAAATATCCTATTCATCAAATCCATAAATACCGTAGGAGCATTTGTCAATCCAAACGGCATTACTAGGAACTCATAATGTCCACACCTAGTTCTGAATGCAGTCTTTGGAACATCTGTGTCTTTCACCTTCAACTGGTGATAACCTGATCTCAAATCTATCTTAGAGAACACCGTGGCTCCCTTTAACTCATCGAAGAGATCATCTATACGAGGCAATGGGTACTTATTCTTAATGGTCACCTTATTCAACTTTCATAGTCTATACATAATCTAAGAGTACTGTCTTTCTTCTTAACAAACAAGACTGGCGCTCCCCAAGGCGACACACTAGGTCTAATGTACCTTTTATCTACAAGTTTCTATAACTGAACTTTTAACTCCTTCAGTTCTGTTGGTGCCATCCTATAGTGCCTGGGATATAGGTGCTGTATCTGGGACTAACTCAATAGTAAACACTATTTCCCTTTCAGGTGGTAAGCCTGGCAACTCTTTAGGGAACACATCTAAGAATTCTTGTACCACAGGTACATCCTCAGGTCTCAGTTTCTTATCTTGTGAAACTGCTACATAGGCTAAATAAGCTTCGCATCCCTTACTTAGCAGCTTCCTAACCTTCACTACTGATATTAAACTTTCTGGAAGTATTCGTTTACTTCCTACCAGGGTTATCTCTTTTTCACCTGGTTTTCTAAACACTATTTCTCTCCTAAAACAATTCATAGTGGCATAGTATTTACTTAGGAAATCCATACCTAAGATAACATCAAACTCTAGTAATTCTAATGGAATCAAGTCAACCCATAAACTCTGATTTCCAAGAATTACTCCACAATTCCTGTAATACTCATGTATAACTAGAGTATCTCTTATAGGTGTAGAGATAAACAAATCCTCATTTATACGCTCAGACACTCTATCTATATATAATGCACACATGCTAAATATGAATGAGTGCATAGCACCAGGGTCAAATAATGCATAAGCAGCTTGATTACATAAAGTTACCGTACCAGTTACGACATCTGGAGCCTCTTCCGCTTCCTAGTGTGTCATAGCATATACTCTACCTTGTTGCTGCTGCTGCTGCTGTTGGGGTCGTCCAGCTACCCCTTTCTGCTTAGTTACACCGGATCCCTCACCTTTAGTTCCGGTCGCTCTAGGTTGGTTTAGAATCTGGGTAACTCCTCTTTGCTCACTCTGTGCTCCATGACCTAGCTGGGGACAATCTCTCTTGAAATGCCCCGCTTGTCCGCACTGGAAACACATTCATATTACCATAACATACTTCTGTATGGGGCCTATCACAGTTTACACAAAGTGGTCTCCTTCCTGTACTAGCTACTGACTTGCTAGCACGACCTGATACTGATATACCACTCGGTCTAGCTGCAGGTCTTGACCTCTTTCAACCTGAACCTTGTTGGCTCGTGCCTCCAAAACTCCTTATACCCGACTGTCCAGAGAACGAGGGTCTAAACTCTTACTTCTCGTTTCTTCAGGTGTCCTAAACTGTCCCGCGTCTGGCTGGAGTATATCTTCCCTCGTTACACTCCGCTCAACTCTGATAGTGGTCTTAACTAACTGAGTGAAATTCACCCAATTAGATGTAGAGGTAACAGGTGTATGTATCTTTCTTCTTAGGCCATTCTCAAATCTTCTACACCTCTCTTTCTCTTCCGCAATGATCGAAAGGGCATACTGAGATAACTCAATAAATATTTGCTCATACTCAGCAACCGTCATCAATCCCTGAGTTAGCCTAAGGAACTCTTCCCTCTTCTCTTCTTTAAAAGCACTAGGGTAGTATTTATCCTCAAATACTTGTCTAAACTCAGGCCAAGTCATAGTTTTCGAACTACTCCTTCTGGCCTCTATCACTTTCCACCACTTCTCAGCCCCTTTCTGTAGCAAGAATGCCGCTAACCCAACCTTACAGTCCTCAGGGCATCTCATAACATTAAAACATTTCTCAATCAAGTCCAACTAGATGTCAGCATCTACTGGATTTGTGGTTGTATCGAACGTCATGACTCCTAAAGCTTTCAGCCTTTTGACGCTGAATTTCTTTTCTGGATCGGTCTGAATCGATCCTACACTTGCCACCAATCTCTGAGCAATTCTATCAAACACTTGATCCTCCATCTGGGGATCTACATCTACCCATGGGGTACTCGACTCATTTGCAGAAGTCGCTTCCTGCTCTACTGAGTCTCTAACTCTTTTCCCCTTTGGATCTGGGTCCCGTCTAGCTTCAGGACCTCTGCTGGTAGGGTCAACATTCCTCTCCTCAGTATGCTTGCTCAGCCTGCCACTTCTTCTCAGCATCTTTGCGTAATTATTAAGTACACATGTTAGGAACTTACTTATAGAACTTAATCTAATGCATGAACTCTCTCTTTCACCTAAAGTCTTATGCTTTAATACTAAGCTGGTATAGACTAATTCCTCAACTGTCCCAGAAACTTATGCTCTAATACCAAGCTATCACACCCTGCCCCAGACCACCCTCTGAGACTAGGAAAGGGCATGACTATAGCAGTTATCAACCCTTTGGTTGACATTTACTGCCTACTAACTCTTGCGGAATAACTCTGATACCAAGATATAACTCATATACAGCGGAATGTCTTTAGGCCAAAAATTTATTAATTTAGAAACATAATATGTTTAAAGTCATTACAACACTAGATTCATAAGTCCCAAAGCCCCAAAACCCTAGTCCCTATATGAACAACAGAAACATGTGTACAATATTTACAGTAACCACCTAAACCGACAAGTTACAATATCTTTATCCTTTAGTGGCAGAGTAGACGCAGAGCTATCCCCTGAGGATTTGACCGTTACCTGGGGGAAAGGAAAACATTTGAAAACGGGGTGAGCTTACTAGTCCAGTGAGTGACTTAAGAAAGATAACTGATTCTCATGCAAAAATCTCAATAAAGAGTTTAAATTGAAATATAAGCTTCTACAGTACTTTGTACTACAGTATAAACATTTTCCAAGCATAAAACATAATAAGCTGTTTAAATCATGAAACAGTAAAAACCATTTCTCAGTTGAGAAATAACCCTGCTGTGGTTAAAAATAAATCCCAACACCAACTGCTAGTCAAGAGAGAACCCTTTTGCTCAATCTCTGACTCTATCTACCTACGAGCACGTGGCCATACTAAGTACTGTCATACCTTAGGTACTTCTGCTCAGATACCTTCTCAAATATCCTTCAGTATCGTGCTGCAAGGATACTTTCTCAAATGTCCTTGGGTATCAAGTGGTTTGGTACCTCTCAAACGTCCTTCAGTACCAAGTTGGTTAGATACCTTCTCAAATGTCCTTCGGTATTCTAGTTGGGGGGATACCTTCTCAAATGTCCTTCGGTATCGTATTTTAAGTAAAACTAGTCATAAATGACTTTCCTCTTAAAGCATGTAAAGTATAATACATATAAATCATGGCTTTAAAGATACTAACGCATGCGTGAGTATATTTAAACACATAGAAATAACTTTTCAACAAAACTTCCACACATGCATGCGTTTAAAAACATAACTCATGGTTTGCTTGGAAATCACTTTGTAAAACTAGCTGGCATGAGAATAATATTCTTTAAAACATGCTTTCTTTAAAACATTGTAAATATTTTGTCAAATGTTTTAGTCACTCACCTCGGTCGCTTAGGAACCTTTCTCTCTAGAAGTTCCTTGTTTACCTCGGCGCTCCTTTTACACCCCTAGAAATCCATATTCGAATTACAACTCCGATTACTCATAGTTCTATGCCTTATTTGGAGATACTTCCTTCTACAAACATATTATAAATGTCTCAAGAAGCTTATCCTAAAATATGTGCTCAGAAATTTTTGTGGTTTTTCCCGGAATCACAAAATCTTCAAGACTTGCTGAAGCTTATCTGACAGCCTGACCCTTCTGTCTTCTTCTCAATTCTAGTCTAATACTTTTAGGGAGTTTTCTTGGTCAGACCTACCCTAAAAACTAGACATTCAGAGATTTCAGGTGGCTTTGGAATTACTCCAAACGCATGAGTATATTGGGAGAACTGCTCATCCCATTTTGATGCTGTTTTCTTAGACTTCACTGTCCACTGCGTTCTCTTTGAAGCTCTATGATCAACGCATGGATTTTTGCTCTTAACACAATGTTTTACTCAGTTTTCCCACTCTTTTTAATTCCTTTTTGAATTTTGATCTGAAAAAGAAGTCCTTGGCTCTATTTATATGCATCTCAAACACTCTCCAATTGACACCTCCCACTTGGCTGCATGTCCAAGTGTTTCCTCCTACACTATCCCACAACACAACTTTTGATCAATGCAATCTAAGTGTCCTTCTCCTACATAGCCAACGCTTGGGACTAAATTTTGCATGTCCTCTTATGCAACCCCTCAAATTCTAAGGCTTAAGGTTTCTTCCTAAGAAGACACATGTTTGATGACGTCCTCTATGTGAGCTCATCTTTCATATGCGTCCACAACCCTTGGATGTTCAACGCATAGCAAGCCAACCCACTTAGTCACCGCAAGTCCTAACCATCGCAAGAGCCAGCCATCATCAACGGATAGGATGGCGACTCGTCCTCGATGTATTGCTCACTCAGCATCACCGCAAGGATCGTTTGGCATCGACGTATGGTGCTTGGCATAGACGCTGGTCACTGACGCATGAGCGTGATGCATGGGTGCTGGGCACCGCTCGCAGGGCTTGCTCGGCCGCATGGCTGCTCGACAGGGCACTCAACGCATAGCCGCTCAGCAGGGCGCTCGACGCATAGGCTGGGCACTTGGCAGAGTCGTTTGGCCTGTCTCTTATACACATCTAGATGTGTATAAGAGACAGACGCATGAGCGTGATGCATGGGTGCTGGGCACCGCTCGCAGGGCTTGCTCGGCCGCATGGCTGCTCGACAGGGCACTCAACGCATAGCCGCTCAGCAGGGCGCTCGACGCATAGGCTGGGCACTTGGCAGAGTCGTTTGGCATGGGCACTCGGCAGGGCGATGTGTATTGAGCATGCCACCCTTCAACGCATGCCTTGCCCACGTCCTTGCCTACCCTTGTGCCATCCAACCTTCCAACGCATCACTTCAACTTTCCTTCCTTTAGCTGGATGGACGCATAACATCCTTCCAACGCATCCATCGCATCCAACGCACATCCAACGCATCCAACGCATATAGGTTTATACTTAGCCAAGTTTTCTAAGTTTTTTCCCCAAATGTCAAGCTTCCAAATTTCCTCTTTTCTTCTAATTTCCCCCATTTTCTCTACCATTACACACTAGTGTCCACATCAACCTACTCACTACACTGGTCTCAGTAGGGAACATACTCAAATAAAGAAATTAGGATTCGGGGTTCACATCTTAATTGTTTGATTAAAATGTACGTGGCCTGTCTCAACAACTCTTTGTTAACAGTCATATCTAGAAATCTATAAACTTTCTATACTTTGATCTAGCCATTTAAATATCTGAATATTTGCAAATGAATTTTAACAATTTGATTCTTAACAGAGGTTGCTATAACAAACATAATTTTTGAAAATGAACATTTCATTTATCCCAAAAATACAATTTGTTCTTTACAAGATTTAACGGTTAAAAACAAGTAGCAACTTCTCCCACTGAATGAGCTGAGGAAACGGTCCCAGGGTCAAGTTAGCCTGGTTACCTTTCTTTGATCTCTTCTTGACAAGATACTAAGGGCAGTGTCTCCTCCAATGCCCTTATTCATTGTAGTGGAAACATTTTCCTTTACAGCGTTATCTTTGCCTTTCTTTCCAGTAGGTATCTTCTTCCCTTTCCCTTTTCCTTTCTTCACAAGAATACTCTTACTCTTCGAAGAAGAAGCAACTTCAGGCTTGGAGGACATTCCTCCCTTTTCGGCAGTAGTACTGGCACCAGACTCTTTATTCCCAACAATGTCTGGTAAGCCTGTAGCTCATTCAGTAGAGTAGTCAAGTTGTATTCATTAATGCATTCAGAATTGCAGAAAACTCTCCAGAAGAGATTCTAGAATAAAACCAACTTGATTTCTCTTATCCATGACAACACCATTTACTTCTACCATATTAAAGTGGACCATCATGTCTAGGACATGTTCATAAACATTGGTCCCCACTTTGATGTGACTGTTGTAAATGTGCTTAATGGCATACCTTGCAGGGATTCCATAATCTCTTTAGCAGTACTCATATCCTCATGCTTTTTTTGTCAACACATCAAATAAGCTGGCGAGGATATAAACATGAGCTATATCATTAGCCCTGACCCATTGATGTGTTATTTTATGTGACGAAATTATGGAATGAGATGCGGTGATGGAAATGCGTTGAGCAACAAGTTTTCTCAGTGGAATCAAAGTATAAACCCCACTGTGTTTCCTGGTAAGTCCAGGGTCGAACTTAGGGACTACGGAAAACGGTATGCGGTGATAATTTTCCAAAAGACTTTGCGGTAACTGGTAAATCAAATAAGTGTTTTGGTTTGTTGTTTGCGATAATAAAATAAATGTATGCAGCAGATTTGAGAAAAGATCAATTATGCGGAGATACACTAAGTATGCGAAGGAACGGGTTGAGAAGGTCTTCTGCAAGCGTTTCCTGGGAATGCGTCAAACTATGCGATCATGCTACATTCATGCGATAGTAGATCATTTTCCAATGCAAATGCGGTACTCCTAGTTCTAGGATGCATGTGTTGAATGCAACAATTGTCCATAGAGCTTATTCCCAAGTCTCTGCTCTTTTCCTATGCGATGATGCAAGATGAAGACAAAGGCAAGGTGACTGCACATAATCATATCCTATCTTTAGGATGCATGTGATGCGTTAATAGCCAACAGTGCTTATTCCTAAGCCCCTATCTCTTGATTATGCGTTCTAATCTAACTCTCCCGAGCCTAGATTCTAACCTGACTTTTCCAAGCCTAGATTCTGTCCTTAGACTACTCTCCTAAGTATCCCTAATGGACGAATGATGCATACATAATACAAGATAAATCATAGAATGAAAATTCTCAGTTATACTACCTAAGTGCTTCTCAACCCATTTGACAGATTTAGCTACTCATGTGTAATAAACAGAGAGTGAACAGATATAAAGAAGTAAGTTCCATTTCTATAGATGAGTTTAAGTATAAAATAACAATGGAAGATAAGGATAGAGAGCCTGGTAGCAATCCCTTGCTACCCAAGGCTTTTACACTGTCAACTCTATTCTGTTCAAAAGATAATCCTGCTTCCGTAGGTGCTGGCCCTCTCTCTGATCTCGATGCTTTTGGCACTCTCCCAAGTTCACCGAAATGATCTCTCGGCACAATCTCGCTTCTCTCGCTTCCGCCTTAAAATAAAAGAAAAACTAAAAACAAGGCTATTCTATCTAAGGGAAAAATTCTCTAACTATCCGAACTCCTTTGCTGAAGGTTGTCGTTGGTATTTATAGATCTTCGGGGTGAAAGGCGGCTTCTTTCTTATGATTGCACAGATGGGATGGCTTTACTTCTCTGATTGATGCACCGAATATTTGTCACCGAAAAGCTGAGTATAATTTTTATCGTTAGCGACTTGTCAATTTAATTCGTACTCGACCGTCATCAGCTTTCTATCCAATCGTGATTAATTATGCTTTTCACCCAGATGCGCCCACCAAGTTGCGCCGGCTCTATGTGGCAATCCTTTTTGAGCAGATGTTTGTGAGCATAAATCATCGCAAAGCCTTGCGATAACGCTGCGCTCAACCGTTGCTTTCTTGTGATCGCACTTTTCGCTTTGCGTCAACGCATATTTTGGACAAAAATACAAAAGTTAACTGTTTCTATACGATGAACGAATGCGACCGCAATGTTATGAACTTAATGTTTTTTGGATGCAATCTAACATATTTTATCAATGCAAACCTTCATTGTTTAATAACTTAGCACTGTAATAATGTGCATTTCTGCTCGTTATCACACCCCCAAATTTAAACAATGCTTGTCCTCAAGCATAAGCTTGATTTCTTTTAGAAAGTTGACCACAATTTCTTTTCTTAGATTTCTCAAGGATACTTCCTTCAAGTCCTATACACCGGAATTTCCTTAATTCTTATTCAAGTCTCTTCTTAAAATATTTCTAAGACCTAGGGACCGCAAGTTTAACCTTCAAAAAGACTTTACTAGATTCCATGACATCACATGATTTATTTCAAAAAAACTTTTTCACTGGGGTGTCAAATGATTTTTATCCTTGCATATTTTTGACATTATTATTTTTTCTGACCTTGCGCTGATCCAAGTGTCTCGCCTTTGTTTTGGCTTGCCTCCACGTGTATCATGCGAACATCCAACTATGAGCAAGGCGCTCTTTCTCAGATTAAACTTATACCTACTTGGCAACAGAGTTGCGATCATTTATTTATGCGTTGATCCTGGCGACTTACTTTCGTTTTGGCTTTCTCCCACGTGTGTCATGCGAACATCCAACTACGGGTAAGTGCCCTTCACAACTTAACTCTTATCAACAAGGGTTTCCCTATTGCATTGACAGTGGAGTTGTTATTCTCAAAAATTTTCTCCTTTTTTTTTTAAAATAAAAATATTAGATAAAAATAGCAAGGTCGAAAATAAATACCTCACCCTCAAATTTAAAATGCGGCAATGTCCTCATTGCTAAAATATTGAAAGAAGTCATGCGATGTTCTTAGGAAGCTACGTAAAGAGTTAGTTTGAAAGAAAGCTAGCATACCACTAACTTATAGAAATATTTCATGAGGTGACTGTCCTAAAATTAAGTAGACTATAGTATATACGAAAAAAATAGAAGCATGTGTTTCATCATTGAAATCATAATTGGCAAAGAGAAAGCATGCGGTGACTTACTAAACTTATCAATGTTAAATGATTGCGGTAATCAAAGAGGATGCGGTGATAAAATTTCAAAAGTAAAATGTGATGTGACAGTGCAGAATTTGGGATAAAGTGAAGGAAAAATACAACTCCCAAATTTGCACTGTCGCCCGCATTGTTTGTTGACGCATCCTGCTTTGTGGCAATCTTCTTTCTTTGCAATGCGGTGACGAAATAAGGTAGTTACGTCTTCGTGTAGCGCCTCCGCAATTGTGTGCCTTGATCGTTTGCAAAGAAAACATTGAGAGGGTCAAATAATTTTAAACAAAACAAAATCTTTTACCACAATCATTCAGCACGATCGCATTTTTTTTTAAAAAAGTAAAGAAATAAATATGCGATAATAGATAACAACATTGTAATGAAAGTTCATGAAGTATTGATGTAGAGAAAGGATATTCAAAAGGATTGCGTCCCTGATGAGGTTGAGTCATATAGTAACTCAAGGACTGTTTATTCCCAGCTGGACTTTTCACGTCCATGGTGGCTTTTTCTTCTTTTCTCGATCTTCCGGAATCTTGACTGCATTAATTCGGAGCCTTTCCCTATTGATGTTCATTATGATTTCCCCCTTGTGCACATCAATTTGAGCGCGACCGATCGAGAGGAATGGTCGTCCCAATATGATGGGCGCATCTTCATTCGCTTTACAATTCAAAATGATGAAGTCTTCCGGCAGGATGAATTTATCAATTGAGATTACGGCATCTTTCAACTTTCCCTCGGGATGTATTCGGGATCCGTCCGCAAGTAGAAGAATCTCTGTCGTGGGTGTGAGTGTGCCAATATTCAATTGTTTGAAGATTGATAGTGGAATTACGTTTATACTCACCCCAAGATCTCATAGTGCTTTTCCACTGTAGACCCCTCCAATGGAGCATGGTATTGTGAAGATTCCTGGGTCGCACATTTTTTGTGGGATCATAGCATTTTGCATTACTGCCACTGTTGTGATCTTGTCTTCATCATTTTGTTTCTCTTTCAATCTTTGCGGAGCTGGTGGTAGCTGGACTTCTTCATTCTCATGATCTAGAGGCTTGAGGATGGACGCAACTTCGGGGTTTATTTTCTCGGGCTTTTTCGAATTATAGGTCAACGGGTCCTCGATTGTCACCGCATTCAAGTTGGTCGCGATGGGTTCCTTCCTTACTTCCGCAGTCATTTTGTTGCTTAACAAGGAGACTGTTAAGCATTGTTCTTTCCCGGTACCCCCAGCGTTGCGAGGAAGCTTAGTCGAGCTTGGAAACACTTCTTGCGGTCTATTTTTGAGCTCACCCGCAATTTGTGCTAGCTGAATTTTGAGATTTCGAATGGACGTTGCTTGATTCTAAAGCACTGATTCGTTCTTCTCAATGTACTACTTTAACAAGCTCTCTAAGGACGAGGATTGCGGTGGTTGCGAACTACTGGCTTGACTATGAGTTGGACCGTTTGTTTGAGGGAAAAATTCAGGTGGCCCTTCTTTTTGCGCCACTGGCAAGGTGACTGCATACAATCATATCCGTTTGTTTCCTATGCGATGATGCAAGATGCATACAAAGGCAAGGTGACTGCACATATTCATATCCTATCTCTAGGATGCATGTGATGCGTTAATAGCAAACAGTGCTTATTCTTAAGCTCTTATCTCTTGATTATGCATTCTAATCTGACTCTCCCGAGCCTAGATTCTAACCTGACTTTTCCAAGCCTAGATCCTGTTCTTAGACTACTCTCCCAAGTATCCTTAATGGATGAATGATGCATACATAATACAAGATAATCGCATAGAATGAAGATTCTCAGTTATACTAGCTAAGTGCTTCTCAACCCATTCGATAGATTTAGCTACTCATGCGAAATAAACAGAGAGTGAATAGATATAAAGAAGTAAGTTCCATTTCTATAGATGAGTTTAAGTACAAAATAACAATGGAAGATAAGGATAGAGAGCCTGGTAGTAATCCCTTGCTTCCCAAGGCTTTTACACTGTCAACTCTATTCTAATCAAAAGATAATCCTGCTTCCTAGGAGCTGGCCCTCTCTCTGATCTCGATGCTTGCGGCACTCTCCCAAGTTCACTGGAACGATCTCTCGACACAATCTCGCTTCTCTCGCTTCCACCTTAAAATAAAAGATAATATAAGAACAAGGCTATTCTAACTATGGAAAAACTATCTAACTCCCATTATCTAAACTATCTGAACTCCTTTGCTGAAGGTTGCCGTTGGTATTTATAGAGCTTCGGGGTGAAAGGCGTCTTCTCTCTTATGATTGCACATATAGGATGGCTTTAATTCTCTGACTGATGCGTCAAATATTTGTCACCGAAAAGCTGAGTGTACTTGTTATCGTTAGCGACTTGTCAACTTAATTCGGACTCGTCCGTCATCAGCTTTCTATCCCATCGTGATTAATTATGCTTTTCACCCAGATGCGCCTATCAAGTTACGCCGGCTTTATATGGAAATCCTTCTTGAGCAGATGTTTGCGAGCACAAATCACCTCAAAGCCTTGCAGTAACGCTGTGCTTGACCGTTGCTTTCTTGTGATCGCACTTTTCGCTTTGCATCAACGCATATTCTGCACAAAAATACAAAAGTTAACTGTTTCTATGCAATAAACGCATGCGACCGCAATGTTATGAACTTAATGCTTTTTGGACGCAATCCAACATATTTTATCAATGAAAACCTTCATTGTTTAATAACTTAGCATTGTAATAACGTGCATTTCTTCCCGTTATCACCCATCTATTGTATACATCCTGAATATTTTTGTTTGTGTTAGAGTTAGGAATAGGAGGACAATCCTCCGTTAAGATAAACCGCAAATCGTTTATCACAATTATCGTGTTCATATTTTATTTCGAATTCTTGTAATTATCCCCAATGAAGTTTATCTGACGCCAACACTTGTATTTGAACTTGTCATTCTGAAATTTAAATCCAATCAAGTTTTAGCAATTTTAATAATTTACTCAAGATTATTCTTTTGCAATGATACTACATTAAGACATTCTTGACTAAATACTACCTCCAGAATAACTCATATTCCGATAGTCATTTAAGTACCGCTTTTGGTCAGACATTATTACCACATAATAATTCTGTAACTGTAGACCTGCCATTTTCGGATCTTAAAGAACGGTATGAGTATCGCTCCGAAATAGAAAACAATACCCAAGACGGAACTATAAGATCCTATTCATTTTATTGAAGCCTAGGTTGTTCCGAATCCTATGTTACAACCTCCTTAGGGAGCCGTCGTTAAAAGACTAACAAAGGGTCGGTTAAAGTTAACCAGCAGGTGCAACATAGGAATCTCACGGTTCAGACTAATGGAGGAGACCGCATGATATGTTGACACATTTCCTTCACCCACTTAATATGAACTACTTCCTCCGTTCACCTTGATATTGACTCATACTTCCGCTCTCCGTAGGGAGGTCACTCCCAGCGTGACATGAAGCTTCATATGAATCTCACAGTGTGAACTATGTGGAGACGTGACAGTTGAAATTGTACATTGGATTTCTGTTCGAGCAACTTCCCTTTATTCATCAGAGTCTAAATTTAAGCTAAAAATACTTTCCGAAGGAAGGTTACTGACACGAAGTACCACTTAAATCCAGGTCGTGAACTCTTAGGGATGTGAGGCTATGTGTTGCGAAAACGACAATTAAAGAACACAAAAAGGAACGTAGAGTAGGGGAGATCGAACATAGATATACGTGGTTCACTAATAGTGTGTTAGCTACGTCCACGGGCAGAGGGAGAATAATATTATTTCGGGAGAATGTTTTCAGAATTACATCAAGAACGCACCTCTAGGTTAGAGAGTTTATATATTGCACTGCTTTAAACCTTAGGGTCAAAATCATAAATAACTGCAAATAAATAAATATGCTGAATATAAAATCTGAAAAGGTTGTTCGAAGCGCCAGCAAACAGATTCAAGGCATTTCAACACAAGAATAATATATCGCGTAGGTTATTAATCTCCTGCTGAAGTTTTCTAATAACTCTATCATATAGAAGTTATTCACTACCACTAAAGTGTTCTAATGATTTGGGTAACTAAATACTTAGGTTATTTTCCGGCTAATAAAAATAACCCTAAATCTATTGTGGTTTATCCAAGTATAACTCTTATAAATGGACTTAAACCTACGATGTCTGGGTGATAAACCCTTTTATTACCTCACATCGCTCACGAATACTCATAAAACTGGTTACCAACGCTCAATTATTCAGCCATAATCCCTAGGTAAGAGGTGTTTCGTAGACCGTCTCCCCCAACCTTCAAGAGGATTATATACCGGTTGAGTTTGTAACCCTAGTTTTACAAGTTTAACGACCTATTTTAACTAATTAAAACAAGTGGTTAACCTACGTGAGTATGCAGCAGTTCTTCATTATGGATTTTAAATGTCTAACCCAATTTTATAACAACTTATAAAACTTTAGACATGCTAAACATCCATAACATACAAACATTCAATATCTAATATAATAGTTATATTAAGTATAAGAAACCCTAACATGCATACTATATATTATAACAAATTATAACATACTTTCAATGCATGTTGCATGCTTCCTATGGTGGGATTTTAAATCTAAATGGCATACTATATGCACATATAACATTTATTTAATTATAACATACATCCAATGCATAAATAATTAAACACATATTGATATGGTTTTAATTTTGGCAAAAACAAGTAAACAAAAGCCTAACTATTATAAAAACAACTTCAACACCGCTCGAACCATTCCAAAACCGCTTGAACCGAACCCGAACCGTCTGAACCGGACCAGCAGAGACTGAACCGAACCAACCACAAACTATTTGAAGTTGAACCGGACCAGACCTCAAAAGAACCGATCAAACCGGCTTCTCTTACTCTCGCTCAACATCTTGCTAAGGCTGATCGTTTAGCAATAATGACCATTGGCAGACGTTTGCCTGATCGTTTGGTGTTTGCTTAATCGTTTAGAAACCAACGGCTATCGTTTAACAAAGCTACACGATCGTGTAGTATTTTCCTTCTATCATATAGTGTCATCGTTTAGTGCCAGAGGACACTACATGATCGCTTAGTGTTCAACACTATTACATAGCTCCATCGTTTAGCACCAATGATTTACTACACGATCGTTAAGCTCCCATCGTTTAGCGCGCGCTCGAGGTAAGCGATCGCCTAGTGCTATTGCATAGCTCTCGACGCATCACCTAGCTGTTGCTCAAAGGTAAACGATCGCTTAATGCTATCGCTTAGCATTTGAACGCATCGCTTAGTTGCCGTGCATAAGTAAACGATCGCTTAATGCTATCGCTTAGCATTTCAATGCATCGCTTAGATACCGCATGGAGGTAAACGATCACTTAGTGCCATCGCATAGCAACTTAACGCATCGCTTAGCTCCCAATCAAAGGTAAACGATCATGGTAAGTGATCGCTTAGGCCATCGCATAGCTCTTTGCCGCATCGTGCAATGCCACAACATAGCAATACAACGCATCGCTTAGCTCCCGAGGTAGACAATCGTCTAGCGCACAAAAACTAAACGATTAATGCCCGAAGCTACATGATTGTTTAGCTTTTTCTTCACATTGTCTAATGCATGAAGCTAAACGATCGCTTAGCTACTGAAGCTCAACGACGATATGAATAGAGGCTGATCGTCTAGAATCTGCAACTCGACCTCTTGGCTTGTTTCTTCGAATTATAGCTCAATTTCAACTCTAATGATTTCAAATAAATTACAGACTCTTGGGAAGACATTAAAGCTCATAAAAAAAGAGCCAATTACAAATTTAAACGAGAAATCAAAGTGAAATTAAAGGCCAAAACTCAGAAAACCATATCAGTACATCAGTTTCATATTTTCATACAAAACACCCACCAAACCAGAATTAATCCGAATTGAATACTTATATGATGCTCTGATACCAATTGTTGGATCGACACCAGCATGCAACGGAAGAGTTCAGGATCCATAAGCACTCTAATTGATTAATTTTGGAATAAAAGAAACATGCTAAAACAGAGTATAATGGGTTTAAGAACATACCTTGGCCGAACCATCAAAATCTCTATTTTCAGCTATTAAGTCCTCCGAATCCTTGTGTAGACCACTACAAAATCTTTCCTACTATTCTCTTGGTGCTCTAGATTGAGTTGTGGGACTCAAAATAAACTAGAATCAAAGGGAATATGGAAAAAGCTCACTGAACCAACCCAATGAAGAACACCTTCTTCATCCGAAATTTTTAGCAAAAATTCAATCGGTTCATCAATCTTTTCTTCACTCCAATCTCTTCAATATATTGCAGACTATCATACAAAGAGATGTGTTAAATGGGATATAGCTCATGCTTGGAGTAAATCAAGGAAGAGGTAAGTTCATTGTAAGCTAGTAGAAGATGAACATGAAAAATCATTTTGAATTTTTCAATTTTGTGTAATTTTCTATTTCTAAAATCCATTTTGATTTTAAAATCATATTTTATTTATAAAATTTTCAAAATTTAATATATTTTACAAAATAATTTCATAAATTAATTTTCTAATAAAATTAATAAATAATTATTTAAATAATTTAAATAATTCTAATTAATTTAATATCCAATATTAAATTAATTTGTACATAAATTCATCTTCATATATTTAAATCATATTTAAAATATTTTCTTAAATTCCATTTGATTCTAATTTGAACATTTTAAATCAACTTATCACGCTACTCTAGTGCTAATCCATTTTCGAGCCAGTAGGGGGACCTCATGGACCTATAAATCATAGGCTCCAACGATTTGAGATTAATCGGCTAAACTCATTAGACCAATCTAACCCCCATTCGTTAACTAATGGGTCAATCCACTATAGCCCATAGTTTAACTCCCCTCACTGTACATATATTATGTCCACTCGATATAACTATGATTAGTAAGTTAACCCTTCACAGGTTGTTCGTAATAATAGTTGGGTCAAATCTCTATTTTACCCCAAAAATTACCTTTTGTTTCTTAAGTTCTCACTCATCCCCTAATGAACAATTGTTTTGTGATCTAATCACAAAACCGAGTTCCTTTCATGCCAAATGAGAGGGCGGGTCCCTTGTTTAAGCCCCAAAATCAGCACTTAAGGGAAAAACCTGTCTACTATCCCTAAAGCAAGAAAGAGTGAATTACCTCTTGCACCCTATGTCCCCAGCTATCTATCCGATCTTATCCCTGAAATGGCAGTCTTATTGAGCCGGAGCTATTGAGCCAACCCTCATCTATGCAAATCTAAGCTCAATTCCAAATAAACAGGAGTTCATAGTGAGCTCAGGATTAAGGTCAAGTTACCTAGGTCATTGCTTTGAAATAGTCAATCTTAAACAGTAAATAACGTTATAAAGTAAGATTGACTCATTTCGTAGTCCGATCTTGTACAAACTCTTTTGCACAAGGACACCCCTACTCCTCATGTCCAACATTAACGAATTAGGATCACTTCATTTGTAGCACTTTACAACTCCTTGTAACAATTACAGAGCAGGCCGCATCCAATAGTGTTACCAGAATAAGGTATTTATATACTATAGATCATTTTGACTATTTACTCGAACCTGATCCACTTTTATGTCTCCACATAAAGTTCAAGTACTCATCCAATATTCAAGGGACTTTTGGATTTATTGGATTTCTATTCAAGCAATAGATTTATTCAACAACACCTTTATTGAATTTTCAGAATAAGTTCCAGTGTTTACATACCACTAGTTTTAGGACATAAAACCCAACAGACGACACCACTAAAATGGAGCCCTTGGTATTCTCGGAGTGAAAATCCAAAGTGTGGTCTTTGGTGAATTTGGTAGAGGTTGGAGAAAGAACAAATCATCTAGACGATAAGCAAGTGGGAGAGAAAAAGAGATATAGTATAGCTATGTTCTTATCGTAAAGAAGAAGCTACACGATTGTGTAGGTTTTACTAAGCAATCGTTTAGTAAAAGGTAGACAATCGTTTAGAAAACTCGACATGTGATGCGATCGTTTAAGGACGGGCGTGTGATCGTTTAGGCGCGAGGTGTGCAATCGTTTAGACGATAAAACTCTATCGCATAGGCTCTCGACTATGCGATCGTTTACGTTTCCACACTGATTCAAAATTTTCGAACTTTTGCAAAATGAAACAAATTTTCATTTTATTCTTCGGTTACAATAATCGACTTCAGATTTTCCCACTAACGCACATCCGAGAGATGTTTTAGGCCAATTATCATATAATTAACCAATTTAATAATTAACGAATATAATCATATTGTATTCTTACCCTATAGTTTGATATCACATATCTACTATAGTAATTTCTCCTCTACTTGATATAAATCATATTTATATCTAATTTCCTCTAAAATAATGTATCTCATACATTTAGTTAATTATATCATATATAATTAACCATTCCAATTATATCATATATAATCAAACTCACTCTTGTCAATTTGAACATTTCAAACTGACCCAAACACTGATTCTCGACTTTATCCAATCTACCCAGGGCACCTAATGGACCTGTGGCTCGAAGCTCCAACGGCATGTGAATAGATGACTAAACTCTTTATCCACGATATCCACCATCCGTTAACTGTCAGGCATTCCACTAAAGACCAGCAGCTGAAATCTTCTTACCATAGATATATTTCTATGTCCATAGGATATAACCAATCATGAGTACGATGACCCTAGATGCTCGTAAGTACAACTGGGCTAATTTACTGTTTTTCCTCTGTAGTTACATTTCACTTTTTAAGTATCACTAATTCCTCTAATGAACAATACAACATAGTCCAACTATGTATGAACACCTCTCGGGCCAAGAGAGGGTGTGTGGCACCACATCGTTCAAGCCCTAGAATCAACCCTTAAGAGAGCAATCTATCTACTTATCCCTACTATGGGGAAGGAGTGAACTCCATCTTCTTGTGAAATTGAGTTACCAGATCCCAAATCAGACGAACTTCATCTTGTGAAGTCAAGGGATTCCATCTTGAGGTCATGTTACCTATGGTCATCCTAATGAAGTGAAGTCTCTGTCATGAACGGAGTTATATGACGAAACGTTAATACTTGGAGGTCAGGTCTTATACAAACTCTTTATATAGGACGCCCCCGCTCGCATGTCCCCTACATAAATGATCAGAATCAGACCGTCTATGACAAGTCACAACACTTGTGACCATTCCACAAAGCGGGCCACATTCATAGCATTACTAGATAAGGTTTCCCTCTTATATCCATATACTACAGACCATTTTGGTTATCACTCAAGACATGATCCACTTGTATGTCACGACATACATGCTTAAATTACATACAGATAGCCAGGGATTTTATGTTTATTGGTTTGTGGTAAAGCAAATAAAACATGTAACTGAGCAAAAAACAAGATGTAAAGTAAATATCATATATTATACAACACAAGCGTTCGTACAAACAGTTTACAAACTACAGGACACGAGAATTTAGGGCATCAACCCCAACATCATTGTCATAAGGTATTTGATTGTTGAGTGATCCATGTGAATAATTACTTTTGACCCTAACAAATAAGGTCTGAATTTTTCCATAGCAAAAACTACCGCAAGCAACTCCTTTTTGGTGGTGGTATAATTCCCTTGAGCAATGTTAAGAGTTTTGCTTGCATAAGCGATAGAATGTAGAATCTTGTCGATGCACTGGACTAAGGATGCACTCATCGCATAGTCGCTTGCATCGCACATTAATTCAAATGGTCTTGACCAATCGAGTGTGATCAAAATTGAGGCTACGACTAACGATTATTTTAATTTCTCAAATGCACTCAAACAGTTAGAGTCAAATTCAAAGTGTTTATGTCTAGAGTTGTTGATGAAGCTGGTCCTTCATCAAAAGTTAATGAAGGATCCAAAACTTCAGGTCAGCTCATCCTTCTCAATCGTTGAGAGAGTCTCAACGTAGTGGGAGGGTTGTGATACAACCTGACCGTTACTTAGGTTTAGTAGAAACTCAGGTTGTCATACCAAATGATGGTGTTGAGGATCCATTGTCCTATAAACAAGCAATGAATGACGTAGACAAGGACCAATGGGTGAAAGTCATAGACCTTGAAATGGAGTCCATGTACTTCAATTCAGTATGGGAGCTTGCAGATTTACCTGAAGGGGTCAAGCCCATAGGGTGTAAATTGATCTACAAAGGAAAAAAAAAGATGTAGCCGGAAAGGTATACATTCAAATCCAAACTTGTAGCAAAGGGTTATACCCAAAGGGTTGTACCTAAAGGGAAGGGGATGACTATGAGGAAACTTTTTCCCTTGTTGCTATGCTTAAGTCTACAAAAATTCTCTTGTCCATGGCCACATATTATGACTATGAGATATGTCAAATGAATGTCAAGACTGTTTTTCTGAATGACAATCTTGAAGAGAATATCTTTATGTCTTAACCCAAGGGGTTTCTTATCTTTACTAGTGAAGGTCACTTTTATCCTAGATCAATTGGCCAAGCTGTATATTGATAAGATAGTGAGCCATTTTGGAGCTCCAATGTCGATATTGTTAGATAGAGATTCGAGATTTACTTCAAAGTTCTAGCCCAGTTTACAGAAAGCTCTAGGTACTAAGCTACATTTCAGTACAACTTTCCATCCTCAGACAGATGGTCAATCAGACCGGACGATACAGATGTTAGAAGACATGCTAAGTGCATGTGTTTTATGTTTAAGAAAAGTTGGGATACACATTTTTCGTTAATAGAATTTGCGTATAATAACAGTTATTATTCCAGGAATGGCTCCATAGAAACTCTGTATGGAAGACCTTGCAAAAAACCTGTGTGTTGGAATGAGGTTAGAGACAGGAAATTGGTAGGCCCAAAACTTGTATAGCAAACATCAGATAGTGTTAAGCTGATCAAGGAAAATCTAAAGATAGCCTGAGGCAGGCAGAAGAGTTATGTTGACAAGCGAATAAGGGAATTGGAATTTGAGATAGGTGATCAGGTATTCTTTAAGTTATCCCCCTGGAAAAGAATACTAAGATTTGGCAAGAAAAGAAAATTGAGTCCAAGGTATATTGGACCTTATGAGATAGTAGAGCAAGTTGGTCCAACGGCTTATAGGTTAGATTTACCTTTAGAACTATCTCGTATATATGATGTTTTCCATGTGTCAATGTTGAGAAAGTATGTACCGGATCCTGCTCATATGTTATCAGAATAACCAGTACAATTAAAGGAAAATTTGACTTATGAAGAGGAACCAATAGAGATTCTTGATAAAAATGAGCAGGTGCTGAGGAGCAAGACGATACCTTTAGTAAAGGTATTATGGAAGAATCATGGAGTTGAAGAAGCCACTTCGAAGACTAAAGAACATATAAGGAGTAGGTACCCTCATTTATTTAGTTGATGGACTTGAAGAAAATTTTAAGGAAAAAATTTCATAAGAAGGTAAATTGTAAAACCTGAACCCTATTTTCCCTACTTAAGCATGTTAATTAGTATGTTAATTAAGATTAAGAATGAGTTAATATTATGTTGTAGGGAAGAAGCTTGGGAAAGATATAAGAAGAAGAAAAATATTCTAAGTGTGGGATATTTTGGCTCTCAGCTGTTAAAAGTGTAAGTATGTATGGTTAAACAAAGGAAGATTTGGTTAAGTAAGAAAGTTTTGCATTAAAGGTCTTGTTGAGGCATGTGGCAACGTAAGCATGTTGAGGTTAGTTGAGTGCATGTTGGCATAAGGCAAGGTGTAGACGGCTAAGTGTTGACTGAAGGGATTGCCATACGTTGGGCATGACCTACGCGATGGCCAAGCCCTATGTTGAGGTTAGAGAGCTTGAATGCGCGCAGCATGTGCAAGGTTACCTTAGGCGCTATGGCACCAGCAAGCGCATGCGATGGTGTGCATTGGCTAGATGAAGGGTTATGTGTGAGGAAGCTATGTGATGACCAAAAGGACAAGGCAATGAGCGCAAAGACGTGCCAAGGTATGCATTGACAAGATAGAAACGAACGTCGAGTGTGCCTTGCAGTGAATAAAAGAACCATGTGATGGATTAGAGGTAGTTCTCAACTTAATCATTGACTTAAGTGGTCCAGGTGTCAAGGTTAGGAGAATTAAACCCAGTTATTGAGTGAGATGGTAGCCTAAGTTTTAAAGGGGGGCATGTAGTTCACACTATAAAAAGAAGACCTCAGTTCAAAGGGTCGGTTTGAGCAGTCGACTTGTGCAAAAGACGTGATTTTAGAGCCATTTGAACAATTTATGAGTGTAATTATTGGCCTTGAGCTGCTAAGAGGAAATTCCTAGAGATTCAAGTTGAAATCTAGAGGATTCTTCATGAAGGTCAGGTTCTAAGATGAATCTAGGCCAGAAGTAGAGATCAAAGGATTTCGACAAGAACACGAGGAATGTGAAGCTCAAATTTTAAGGTAAGTAAGTTAAGAAATTTTTAAACAAGTTTGTAGAAGGAAAGTTTCCAAGAAAAGGTCTGGAAAAATAAGTTATTCGAGGTGAAAAATGAATCTAGAATTTTTGGTTTGAATAAGCAGGCAGCTGCAAACGTTAAGTAAGCAAGCAGCTCAATCGGCAAGCTGCAAGCACGTGCAATGGAAGGATTGACACAAGACGTTGCGCCAGTGTGCATGCGAGGTGTGGGCGACAGGGCGCGCACTAGTGCTAAGGTGATGCGATGGTGGCGTGCGACTAATCGAGTGCATGGGCATGCGTTGACACCTACTGAGGCAATGTTGGCCGTATAGCTAAGCTTTACAAATCAAGAAATTTCTTAAGTGTTGAATTCATAACGAAGGTATACGTTGAGCTGAAAGATGATGTTTTAAGTTGAATGGTAAGCTTGTTTATGTGAGTTAGTCTCACGAGGGGACTAATAGCATTGACCAAATATGTTTATCATTTCCACAAGGTTAACGCCAATAGGGAAGGATTATCAACCCTAGGAAGGATGCCCAAGGCTATGAGTGACAAAACTAAGTGATTTTCCAATGTTTCAGTAAAATGTTTTACTTAAAAGTTCAGACTCATGCTAGCTTTATTTATAAAGATATTTAAGATAATTCCAAGCAAACTGATTTTAAAAGGTTTAATAATGAATGACTTAGTTTAAAGAAGTTATGAAAGCGTGTTCAAGTATTTATATACTTTATGTTACTAGCGTGCGAAGGAAGTTCATGATCATATGATAAGGCTGTTTAACCATATGTTTCATGCTACTATGCTTTTATACATGTTTTAATGAGTAAGTTTATGATGATTATGATGAACTCTATATTGAAGGTCAGTAAGATTGAGAAGGTCTCGGGGCCATAGTACCTAAGGTATGACGATACTTATTTTATCACATGCACGTAGGTAGAATTGACGTTGGTTGCGTTGAGATTACTCCACGCCAACTAAGGACAAAAGTTAAGGGATCAAGAAAAAGGGTTCTCTCTCAATAAGGGTAAAGAATGATGTTTTAATGTTTTAAGAGATTCTGTGTTTAAAGTTTTTAAGTATGAGATTGCTTGGCAGTTTTCAGCTTAAAGCATGATGATTAAAGTTTTATTAGTCACTCATTGGGCTAGTAGCTCATTCTTTCAAATGTTTTCCTTTTCCCCTGGTAGTGGTCATCTCCCCAAAGGTTAGTTGCCCTATTGCTTTTCCACTTAAGGACTCATG
Source organism: Benincasa hispida (assembly GCF_009727055.1). Taxonomy (NCBI): domain Eukaryota; kingdom Viridiplantae; phylum Streptophyta; class Magnoliopsida; order Cucurbitales; family Cucurbitaceae; genus Benincasa; species Benincasa hispida. The sequence continues at coordinate 36,527,534 of NC_052360.1, read as the reverse complement.
ACTAGCTTATAGACTACAGTGACATTCTAGGTGTCTATTTTGTCTATGTTTGTACATATATGTTATTCTTGTGAAGGGCTAGTGAATAATATTAGGACCCACTAAACTCTGTAACTATTATTGTTATGTATTTATATTATATATGGGATCCAGGGTGTTTGGACTTGGGAATCGATGTCGCTACTCAACCCCAAAATCAAACAAAAATTATTTATTTTTACTGATCTTAAACTTATATCACAAATGTAGTAAAGCGGTAAGATCGGGGCTGAATCCACATGAAGACTGTTGAATCAATCTAGGACAATTTATGAATTCCAAAAAAAAAAAAAGGATTTTAATTGTTTTGGTTTTGATGAGGAAAATTAAACAAAAAGAAACAAGAACAAGGGCATAAAAAGGTTTTGAATCAAATTGAGGGAAAATCTTGGGAATAGTTTGCATGCTTTTTATTTTCTATCCTTAGGTACTAGTTATTTTTTCCAATTATGTAAACCTCTCAACTTATTAGAAATTATAATAGCCCAATTAGCCAATTTTTATAGAAATCTAAATCAGCCCTAATTCAGTTAAAAACTTTTCCTTCTTAGCGATGCCCAAGTTAAAACTGAAAAGCATTAAGAAAAGGTTCAATTATCGAGACATTCAACAAGCCGGAAAACCATATCTTGTTGCATGATTTATTTGGGAAGGAATATATTAGGACCCACATGAACTTGGCCAGAAAAAATCTAGACCTCAACCATGTGCCCCTAATATTTGCAACATAATTGATCAACAATGCATAGGCTAGAAAGATTTTGCAAACATGAAATTCAACAAATAAATTTGTCAGAAAAATTTATTGAATTCAATTAAAAATAAAACAAATCCCCCAAATGGCTCACAACAATTGAATAAAATAAACTAGTTGGCCTTAAAGAATTAAAACATACAAACTATCCCAAGAAAATAATTTAGCCTCTAATAGGCATATTCAGACTACAATGATAAAAAAAAGAGAAGAATTGAGGCTAACTATACCAATAATTGCTCAGAAAATTGACTCAATCACTCAAAAACTAGACAAAAACTCTCAATTTTCTCTTTATTCGGGCTTATTCTTGAATGAGTTGTGGCTGCCTTCAAAGCTGAACCTGAGGGTCCTATTTATAATATCACTACAGCGTTGTGTTGCTAAGGTCAAGCGTGGCAACACTTGGTTGCGCTGTGCGCACCCTTGATTCTTCGTTAATGTTCGCAGTGTTGCGATGCTCTGGGGGACCGTTGCAACGCTGCGCTTTTGTCTTCCAATATCAAGCTTCAGCATCAGGGGGTGTTGCAACGGTGGCAGCGACTCAACTCCAGAGCATCACGACGCTCTTGGTAGCATTGTGACGCTTTCCTGTTCCTAAAGCTATTGCCTTTCAGCGTCGAATGAGATTTGGACTTAGGCTTGAGATGAGCGTTGTGACGCTGGCATAGGGCAAAATTGTCCTTTTTCAACTCAACTCGATTTAGTGCATTTAGACCCTAGTTTTTTTTCGCTCTTTTGTCTTGATTCTTTGTCTTTTCCACGTGTCAGTTCCACAGGGTTAATTCTCCTACAAAATAAGAATAAAATTCGAGAATTACCCAAATATAGGAAGTTAAGGCTATAAATTTAGCTTTTTTTTTTGAGATCTAACACAGGGTTTCTTCCATAGGTTAAGGAGGCTAATTTGGTAGTGGGTACCACAAAAGCATTGGTAACTACTGCCGTCACATTCTTTTCCAGATTAAAAGGGTAATATGGGAGGGGGTGTGATAGTTAGACCACTGGACACGGTTAAGAACATTCTTAAGTATCTTAGGAGAATGAGAGACTATAAGCTGGTATATAGAGCTAAGGATTTGAACCTTATAGGATATACTGACTCTAATTTCCAAACTAACAAGGATTCTAGGACATCCACATCAGGATCAGTGTTTACCCTAAAGGGGGGAGCTGTAGTATGGTGTAGTGTCGAGCAAAGATGCATTGTAGATTCCACTATGGAAGCTGAGTATGTAGCTCCTTGTGAAGCAGCAAAAGAAGAAGTTTGGCTAAGGAAGTTTCTGAGTGATTTGAAGTAGTTCCAAATATGAACTTGCTCATTACCTTACATTGTGACAACAGTGGGGCATTAGCAAACTCTAAAGAACCTCACAGTCATAAATGAGGAAAGTATATTGAAAAGAAGTATCACCTGATAAGGGAGATTGTGCCAATAGAAGATGTGATCGTCACAAAGACTGCCTTAGAGCACAACATTGCTTATCCATTTACGAAGGCTCTCTCGGCTAAAGTGTTCGAGGGTCATCTAAAAAGTCTAGGTCTACGAGATATGCACATTGTATAATCTAGGGCAAGTGGGTGATGTGTACTGGGTATATGGATGCTCTAGTTTATTGCATTTATTTACAATAATCCCACCTTTTGGATTGTGTACAATCCACTGACTAGAGTTTTAGTTCAAGTGGGAGTTTGTTTGGTTTTATTCCCTAAAACTCGTAGATAGTAAATTTTATTAATTGATCGTCATCAATAAAGAGTTATGGATGTTAATTCAATAAATGTTATTGCTTGTATTATTGTCTATTTTGTCTTAATAACCTTAAATCCAATAAACTAACATCCAACCTACCTTATGAGTTATAAATTGTATGTGGAGACATACACGGATCAATGTTCAAGATACAACCAAAAGGGTCTATAGTATAGAGATAAGGTTGGGTATCTTATCCTGGTAACACTATGGATACGGCCTACTTTGTATTTGATACAAACATAATGATCCAACACATTCGTGTAGGTGACAAGCGAGTAGGGGTATCCTATACAATAAGTTTGCATAAGACTGGACTGCGAAATAGTAACCACTAAATGTAACACCGTTGACTAGTTAAATTCTTATTTCATTAGGATGACCTAGGCGACATAATCTTAATACTAAGTATATTTTGAACTCTTGTTCACGAGGGATTATCCTTTGATTTGTATGGGTGAGGCTGGCCAGACCGCCGACCCAATAGGCCTACCATTTTGGGGACAAGGTCGAGAGGGGAGCTGAGAACATAATAATACAAGATGGAATTCACTCCTTCCTACCTTAAGGGTAAGTAGATGAGTGTTCCCTTAAGTAATGTCTCCAAAACTTGAACAAAAGGTCCTACCCTCTCATTGGCTCGAGAGGGGTTTTCATTTATTGGTTGGACCATAAATAAGTTGTTCATTAGAGGAGCACTGGTACTTAAGGAGCCAGAGGTAACCCAATGGTAAAATGGTAAAATTTGACCTAGTTTGAGTTACGAACACTTGTGAAGGACTAACTTGCTCATATTTGTTTATATCTATGGACACAGAAATATATATGTAGTGAGAAGAGTGCAACTGTGGGTCTTTAGTGGAGTGTACCCACAGTTAACGAATCAACTTGGTTAATGAGTTTAACCAATTAATCTTATATCGTTGGAGCTTTTGATCTACAAGTCCACCAGGTCCCCTCATTAGCTTACTAGAGGATACTTAAAAGGGATAATTTGAGAAAACTATATATTAATGAGATTAATATATAATTAAATTGGAGAGCAATATTTAAATAAGATTCAAATTAATTAATTCAAGTGAATTAGATTCACAAAGAATTAATTAATAGAGAGGTTTTGCACATATATATGATAATTAAATGTATACATTAAATTCGGTTTAATGTATACATAATTATTTGATTATTATGCAAATTAAAATTAAATAAGTGTTATTTAATTGGGCTAATTGATAGCGTTATTTAATTAAATGGGCTAATTAATTAAATAAATATTATTTAATTAATTATAGGAAAGAAAAATATATTAGGAAAGGGGCTTGGTCCTTCTCTATATAAAGACCTTCTCATGACCCTTTGAGAATGCACTGAATACACAATTCTCATTGTAGAGAAACTCTGACAATACACAACTTCTTAGTGTTATTGTGCATAATTTTCTCTAAGCCACAAATCCGCTCTACTCTCCAAAACCTTATTCTCCTATCCCTCTCCCAATAGTTGGATACCACTTATCCCTCTATTGGAATCTTAGAGAATAACAAGGTAACTCTTGTGGTAGTGTTCGAGATTGCTCAAGGAGTTGTTCGTGATCAAGACCGTTTGGAGATCCGTTTGTAGGAACGTTGGAGAGGATTGTTCGTTGCTGTTGAACGAGAAATTTTGGACCAATCACAAACTGTCGAAGAAATTTCAATTCATCAAATTTGGGACCAACTAGGAGGTGTCATGTATCCAAGTTCAAGTTGAGGACAAATTTCAAGGACGCCACGTGGTTTTATTGTGACCGTTGAAACAGATAAGATTAATTTGGCCCAATTTGATATTATTATTTAGGTTAAAATTTAACTAAGCCCAAAAATAGGTTAAATTCGACCCGAATGTCAAATCAGACACAAATTCATTAATTGGGCCCAAAGGCTCATGGACCAACCAAGCCTAATTTGGGCCTAGGCCCATGTAAGGCCCATAAGAAACCTCTATAAATAGAGACCCTACCTCTTCATTTAGGGAGGAGGAATTGAAGGCAAAATCTCTCTAAAGATCTGAAGTCTAAAGCTCCAAGGATCTGAAGAACATAACTCATCCAAAGCTTTGAAGATTAGAAGACATTAAAGCTCTGAAGATTAAAAGACTTATCAAAGCTCTGAAGATCAGAAGACACTAAAGCTTTAAAGATCAGAAGACGTATCAAAGTTCTGAAGACCAAAGTTATTTGAAGATACAAGCATTCTGACCACGCTTGAAAAACGAAGTCTTTTGAAGATACAAGCATTCTAACCACGCTTGAAGACTGATATCCTTTGAAGATACAAGCATTCTTCCAAGACTCGAAGCTCAAGAACATCCACATGCCCCGCTTCTATACATCAAGCGTACGTATTCAACCGAGAGAGAATTAGAGGATCAAATACTAGATATCGAACCACATCGCATCAAATCAACATCAACATCAATACCAACTCAAGTTCAACTCCACGAAACAAACCTTTCTAGAAGCCTCGTGCGACATTAATCCTCCAAGAAGATCATCAAGCTCAGAGGCCAATCATCCAAGAAGATCAACAAGCCTAAAGGTCGATCGTCCAAGAAGATCATCAAGCCCAAAGGTCGATCATCAATCCCAAAGGCTGATCATTCAAGAACATCAACAAGCCCAAAGGTCGATCATCCAAGAAAATCAACAAGCCCAAATACCGATCATCCAAGAAGATAAAACAAGCCCAACGGTCAATCATCCAAGAAGATCAATAAGCCCAAAAGCCGATCGTCCAAGCAGATCATCAAGCCTAAAAGTCGATCATCCAAGAAGATCAACAATCCCAAAGGCTGATCATCCAAGAAGATCAACAAGCCCAAAGGCTGATCATTAAAGAAGATCAACCAGCTTAAAGACTCTAGTTTATTTTGAAAGCATCAAAATATTATGTATTAGAGATTGTATTCACTTTCTACAAAATTAATAAAAATACAAAGTGCAAGTTCTATGAAATAAATTTCTCTTGAAATCTCGTGCGAATAGTTGCACTTGGGAATCTACAAAGGTAAGAATCGTTCTAACCATTTCCCCAATAGTATGCTAATTTACGTGTTTATCTATTCCGTCTAGTATAATAATTTTGTTTATTGTAAAAATCGAATTGTAGGATGCAAGGCGATCTCTAACGAGAAAGCTTTCGCTATGATGAGATTTGATCCCCATCTCTACAACAACTTCCAAGTGTTAGGGGTAATTCTTAACAACCTTAAACTAATGTCGTTGGAGCTATTGGAATTCCAAGAACTACGTGTTGTTGGAGGTTGTGGGTGTCTTGGTGAATGCTTTCGTGGAGGGAAGCATCGTAGCCCTCAAATATGCTCGCCAAAGGCCACTGATGCTAGTTGAAGAAAAAGAATGCCAACTAAAAACAAGCGAGTGTTTGCTCGGCAACTAGACTGGAATAGACTAGGGGAGAAGTTGTCGGCTAGAGAAATTGCAAAGAGAGAGGGGAAGAGAAGAGGGGGAGGAGGAGATGGGTTTCACGATTTCTTTAAGAGAGAAAGAAATAGGTGGGTTAGGTTTTTTTTTTTTTGCAAAGAGAGAAATAGAAAATGCAAAAAAAAAAAAAAAAAAACTTAAAAATAAATATTTATATTTAATGATAGTTAATTTTTTTTTTGTAGATTTATGACACTTAAAAACGATTATAAATTTCTATAAACTCAGAAATCTTTGTTTTTTTTTCGTAAAAAATGATTTTTTTTTCCTTTTTGCGTTTATGACACTTTTTTCTCTCTCTGCCTTATTTTGGCTTAACAATTGTGTCATAGAAACCCACTTTTCTTATAGCGATGAATCATCATCTGTGTCTTTGGTGACCCTAACCTTAAAGGTTAAGATAACAAAAATATTCACAAAGACCAATTCAATCAAATAAATTCAATTCTGGGCAAATTTAAAACTAATCCCTCAATCCTTTACATGTATGTGCTTAGCCATTCCAACCCAAGTCTTTATAAGCTCAAAATAATTTTATTCAACCCTTAGCTCATTTTTCCCCTAATATGACTCAAATTAGCACAAATCTTCAAACATCAAAGCAAACAAGGAAGTTATATATCAATTCAGGTACTTGAAATAAACAGTGAGGGATCCCTAATTTGCATTTCTTTTACTTAAGGGCACTAACTTTCAAAGATCCACTTCGGTGACTCATATCTAAAATATTAACTTGACGGGTGACCTAACTGATCACGACAAAAGCAACTCTTTTTGCTTCTAGTCATGCAACACGTTATAAATTTATATTATTCTCTTTTTCTTTTTGTTTTTCCTTTTTCCTTTTGTTTTGATTCCTTTAATATTTTGAGCTCAAAATTTTTGGGTTTTTAGTAGGTAAATATAATTTCTCTCTTCTCCCCTAGTTAACATTACAACCTATCATGCAAGACAATCGTTGGGGTTTGTCAGGGTGACAACAAACAACTAGGCTAAATAACCTAATTCTAAGCCTTCAAAACCATATATAAAACTACTACATACTCGATCTATAAGGGAATCAAGAAAAATTTTTAATTTTGGCTCAAAATCATGTATGCTTTCTCGTGAATAAAAATTATCTAATTAAGACCTATCATATATCTTCATCATCATATAACATGCAACCAACTCACCATACAATTCAAGGTCAACACGAAGTCCGAGCTCAAGTACTCAAGGTCTTGCCAGGCATGCATATCCAACCACCCTAACCTAAAAGATACATCGTTCCCAATGTATTTCTTATTAGAATTCCATAAAAGAAAAGACAAGGGAATAGAAAATGTCCACTGAAAGATGCTCTTGTGCAAAGTCTTCGAGCGATGGTAATGCTCTCGCTTCTTCAAATGTTCTTCTTTCTTTGTTAGGTCAAGTGGAACCTTATCAAAAGATAAACAAAAGAAGTTAAGTTAGGAAAAGAGAAAACAATAATAATAAAAATATATATAGCTTAACACATGATTGCCTATGCAAATTTTTAATGTTGGTTGATTGATGTGGGCACTTATTAAGGTATGTAAAAATTCTCATATTTCTTTCTACCTTATATCCAAAAAACCCACTAAGGTAAGCAAGGCTTTAAAAGTTTCAAGAGCTCTAGAGACAAATATTTTTGATTTTTTTTTTATCTATGAGAAAGAAAATAAAAAGAAAGATTCAAAGGAAACTCGACGATAAGGAGAGGAATACTACAAAAATGGAAGAGATGCCAGAGCGAATAACAGGATTAGATTTTGCAGTCATTAACTTATAACTTGGGGCTTCTTGAGATGAAGCTCGAGCTCATCCTTAACCCTACATACTTGTTTAAGGCATGACCGAAAGATTTCAACCTCGTTATCTCTAAAAGGATATACATCCCCTCTAGGAACTCAGCCTCAGTAGTATAGACAATGGATGATGTGATAGACGGTAACGACCCGACATTTCGAGTACTCTAACAAGGGTCATGACTACTAAATGCACTTTCCCATTCAAAACATTATGACCATTATAGAAAAAAATTATTGAAATAGGGAAGACTATTTCAAATCAATTTATTAAATCAATAAATAAACAAATAAATAAGAAAAAAATTATTCGGGGTCTCCTAAAAACATTTACAAAGAAAAAATTCAAGACATTAAAATTTTCTGTTTGACATTAAATACTAGTTTCAAAACATTCAAATGACTAAAAAGAAGAACATAGACTAAGCACGGAAGCAATTTTTCTTGTCCCCATATGGCTCTGTCATGGATCTCATCTATCGCTCGCCAGCCTATTCATGTCATTTCCTGAAAAACATGAAGGAAGAAAGAATGAGTATAACAATACCCAATAAGTGATCTGCCACCGGGTCCTCTAGGTAACCTGTTAACTAGTCTATCTAGGCATTGGTGTACACCCATCATATCAGTCATGGTGATCCCAAAGGGTCACATATCAATCATAAATGTGTTCCCGAAGGAATACGCATCAATCATAGTGTGTATCTCAAAGGTACACAAATCATTCATAACGTGAACCCAAAGAAACACACATTAGTTATAATGTGTAACTTAAAGGTATACAAATCAATCGTAATGTGAACTCGAAGAAACATGCATCAGTCATAATGTGTAACTCGAAGGTACACAAATAAGTTGTAACATGAACCTGAACGAACACGCATCAATCATAGTGTCTAAACCAAAGGTATATAATCAGTCATAAATGTGCACATATATAGTCATATGTGTACACCTACCTAGATAAGAAAAGCTAACAAGAACTTATAACTTAGCATGCATCAATTTTCATATAACTCATGTGTTATATTTGAAGGAACTCTAAAATTAGAGAACCAGTGAGCGAAAATGGATCGTTCCAAACTCCATTGTGAAAGAACATAAACATTTACAATCATACAGAAACAGTTATGCATTAAGATAAATTACAACATGCTTCTTAAAGAACAAACAAGGGATCGAGTAAACAATACCTTTGAAAAACCCTTTCTTCAAGTATCCCTCGATCGTTCAGCAACGCAACAGTCAAGCACGGAACACAACGAGCCTCTAGAAAATCCTCGATCACTAGCGAGTACAACTTGATTCCTCGATCCTCGAACAGAATTGGACACCACCACTCAATTATCTTGGTATTCAGTGTGAAGAATCTAGGAGTTGTGGGCTTTGTATGGATTTGGATAGAGGAAGAATGAGGTAAATTGTAACATCCCGCACATTTTTTATATAATAATGCAATTTCAGTAACGTTATCCTTGGTAATTCAATAATTGCTTAGTTGGAGGCATTTTTGGAATTTTGGACTTTAAGTGTAATTGCGAGGAATTTAATTATTGACGTTGGAAATTATTTAGTTAAAATTGATGGTAGGAATTAATTCCATTTTGGAAAGGGAGGGATTTTAAAGAAATAATATGGATTAAGAAAAGAAATAAAATAAAATAAAATAAAATAAAATCTACTATTTTTATTTTTTTAATTTAATTTTTATTTCAATTCTTTTTTTTTTTTTTTTCTTTTTCTTTCCCTTTCCCTTCCACTCTCCTTTCACGTGAAGCAGCCCTAAGCCCTCTTCCCCGATTCGAGCCATCGCCCAGCCACCACGCTCCATCACCCTTCCTCCACGAGCCTGCCACCTCGCCTCTTCAGCCAACCCAGCCCACTCTCATCACGTCGTCGCAGAAGCTCAGCCCCTCGCCATTTTTGCCCAACCGAAACCCTCTCAGTCGTTCTTTCCCTTTAACAACGCGCCACCCTTGCTAAGACCCGATCTGCGCTTTAATTGTCGTTTCTGACTTTAGCTTTTGGCCACCCCTCCACGCTCGCCTAGCTGCCGATCAAAACACAGCTGCTACTACAACCGTCGACTCTAGCCCTATCTCTATTTCACCACTGTTGTAGCCAAGGTACCGCCTGCGTCTGCACTGTTTGCAGCAGTCCGATCAGCTTCATTCGTCCAGTTGTGCCATTTTCTTTCTTTTGGTCTTGACCGTCGTCGCCGCTGTCATTTGGGTCTCGTTGGATTCTTGAATAATTTGGGTAAGAGTTGAGTTTTGGCTTTTTCTTTGAGGGGTTTGATTATCCCATTTGGTTTCGGGTTAAAATTGTTAATCTCTTTATGTTTGGACCATAGATTCAAGGATTGGAGATTTTGAGACATTTCTTTGGAGTTTGAGACTATTTCCAATAGAAATTTGTTCAGATTTGGTAAGTTTTTGGGTGAGTAGTTTGGTTGATTGTCGTTTGGGTTAAGAGTACTTATGAAAAATTAAGTTATTAATTTTGGATTCAAATTATGTTCAAGTTGGATTTGTGACTAGAGTTGTTGGGTTGTATTGATTTGGTAGCATGGGGTGCGTTCGGACCAACACACTTTAGTCCTGATTCAAGATTCATCTAGGCTAGGAGGAAGATTATTTTGCTCGTCGCTTAGACATAATTTTGGATAAGTAATCTTACCACTGGAACTGCCCACGGACCAAGTGTTAGTTGTATGCTAGCATGATAAATGGGTATTATGGTAAATGTTAGCATGTTGATTGACAGTATGACCTGAATCAAAGTATGTTCTAGCACAAATTCTGATTTGTTTACATACACACCTAAGTGCTTGATCGTTAGAATGTGATACTACGTGTTTTCATTAGAATGTGATACTACGTGTTTTCATGTTGATTCACTTCTTGACTTTGCACATTTAGATGTTTTTATTTTACCACAAACCAATAAACTTAATATCCCTGGTTGTCTTTATGTAACTTAAGCATGTATGTAGTGACATACAAGTGGATCGTCTTAAGTGACAACCAAACTGGTCTGTGTATATGGATATATGAGGGAATCCTTATCTTGGTAATACTATGGACGCGACCCACTTTGTGGAATAGTTACAAGTGTTGTGGCTTGTCACAGATGGTCTGATCCTAATCATTCGTGTAGGGGACATGTAAGCGGAGGCGTCCTATATAAAGAGTTTATAAGACCTGACCTCGAAGTGTTAACGTCTCGTCATATAACTCCGTTGATGACAGAGACTTCACTTCACTAGGATGACCATAGGTAACATGACCTCAATCCTGAGTGAGTTGAGAACTTCTACCATTGAGGGCGGTACTTTGATTTGTATAGGTGCGAGGGGCCAGAACGTCGACTCAAACTTACCACTTTAGAGATTCGTTTGATTTGGGAGTTGGGAACTCAACTTCACAAGATGGAGTTCACTTCTTCCCTATAGCAGGGGTAAGTAGATAAATTACACTCTTAAGGGCTGATCCCGGGGCTTGACCGATGTGACACCACACACCTTCACATGGCCCGAGAGGTGTTCACACATAGTAGGACTATGTTGTATTGTTCATTAGAGGGATCAGTGGTACTTAAGGAGTAAGATGTAACTACAGGGACAAAACGATAAATTGGCCCAGTTGTACTTACGAACATTTGTGAAGGGTTATTGTACTGATGATTGGTTATATCCAATGAACATAGAAATATATCTATGGTAAGAATAGTTCAGATGTCGGTCTTTAGTGTCTGGCAGTTAACGGATGGTGGATATTGTGGCTAAAAAGTTTAGTCAGTTATTCACGTATAGTTGGAGCTTCTAGCCATAGGTCCATAAGGTCCCTTTGGTAGCTTGGATACAAGTTAAGAATCAGTTTTTGGGTCAGTTAGAAATGTTCAAATTGACAAGAGGGAGTTCGATTATATATGATATAATTGAACTAATTAATTATATATGATATAATTAACTTTATGTATGAGATACATTAATTTGGAGAAAATTGGATACAAATATGATTTATATCTAGTGAAGGAAAAATATACGATAGTGCTTGAACGATCTCTTACCTATACGATAGTGTTGAGCGATCGCTTAATGCCTACACCCACGCGTGCTATTTACTAAACGATCATTTACTTTTTCTTAAGCGGTCGTTTAGTGCCCGATATTTACAAAACAATCGTATAAACGATCACATAGCTTTTCCTACACAATCGTTTAGACAATCACTTACCTTTCCCTACACGATCGTATACTTCACCTAAACAATCAAGCATTTTTTCTATACGATAGACGAGCCTATCTCCCACTTGCTTGATCATTGTATATGATCTCCCTTCCTCCTTCCCTCTACCAAATCTGAACAAAGCCCACCCTTTGGATTCTCACTCCGAGAATACTGAGGGCTCTGAGTGGTGGTTTCGTCCCTGTTTCCTTCTATTCATGTGGAGATTGTTCAAGGTAGACGATTGGGATTTACTAATCTATAGCTTACCGTCTAAGCGAAAGTGAGATTTTCTGTGAAGAATAAGTCTTCAATTGGAATGATCTCTCAATATCTTATTTATTGTTCCTTTGAGCATGTCAATAATTTAGCATTATGAATGCATATTAGTATGTTTGAATGTATATGTGAAAATTCTATCACAATGAATTGGAAAGATCCGCTTCTGCTCGTAGGTACTCTTGAATAAGAGTTCCTTCAGGGCTTGGGTCTCTCACTAGAATTGAAGATATTCCTACTGAAAATGAAAAGAGTCATTAATGATTTATTAATCATTTCTTCCAAAGTCATATCTTGGCTTGAAGATTGAGGAAATGGGCTCAGCTACTCATCTTGGCCTCTACAACTTAGGTAAAGATTTTCTCTCATCTAAGATGGTGTGTGTAACGACCCGGCCCCCTAAGACTTAAGTTAGGCCGTTACTAAATATATGCATGCATGGAACACAAAATGACACTCGATTATGGCGAAATAAATACTAATTAAATAAGGTAAGTTCAAAAGACTTTCATTAAATTCAAATACTAAAACAATAGTAGGGTACCCATAAATCTAAAGGATAATAAATAAGTTTGAAAAACGATTCTTAAAAGTAAGTTTTAAACATCAAAACTAAAAGTTAAGAGAAACATGAAAAGAACTTTAAATCTCATGAGCGGAAGCGTAAAAACTAGTTCCAGTGGCTCGATCACGATTTTTGCTTGTCCATCGCCGGTGCATCTCTACCCTTACCGGAAATAACAATATGAGAAAGAATGAGTATAAAATACTCAGTAAGTAACCCCACTACTGGGGTCAAGCTGGGCATCTATGTCCTCTAGATACTAACCTCTGGTTAAATATATAAGTTACTCTAGTCCTCATGGGACACATATGCACATGAAACAATAAGGAGTCTGAGTCTTATCCTACTGTAGTTAAGTATGCCCACTACCTCTGGTGAATCCTGAAGAAGACACAAATTGGTGAATCCCGAAGGAAACACAAACTGGTGAATCCTGAAGGAAACACAAAATCTAATGGGCATCTAACTAATCAGTAAGAACATTTGCACAGTCTCAACATCATAATCATCACAATACGAATCTATGACATACATATAAACTTCAACATCATGGTTCTACAACATCCAAATATACCTCAACATCATGGTTCTACAACATACATGTATACTTTAACATCATCAAATCAAATATAACCACATGGAAGCACATACCATCTCATACTAGCATTCAAGTGTCTATGTGCATAAATAAATAATTCAGATCTCAACCTAGAACATATTTTGATTATATTATACTATCAGTCTATCATGATGTCATTTTGCCATAACATTCATTTATCATGCTAGCATACATCTAATGCTTGGCCCCTGGGCAGTTCCAGTAGTAAGCTTACTTACCTCAGATTTAAGCCCAAAATAACTAACAAGTTTATCTTCTCCTTAGAATGGAATAATCTCGAATCAAAGTTCCAAAGCTGAAGTTTAAGCTGAACTCGCTCCCAAACTTTACAAACAAAGCCAACCAAAAACATAAACAGTTATTAAGTTTCCAAGTCCAAATTTTTACAGCAACATTAACCAAAACAAGATGGTTTTGAACCTCCAAGCTTACCAAAACTTGTCGAAAACGATCTTAAACCCGCTGGACAGCCACTCCAACAGTTTCCCAGACTCAAATCTAAAGCAAAAAATAATTCGAATAAGTTAACTTTCATTCCAAACTTAATGAGGGCCCAATCTTCTACTTAAAACTTCACAAAAATATCTTATCCAAAACTACCAGATCCGGCGAAACTCCAACGATGACAGAAAACTTAACCAAAATAGATCCGATGGCAACCACGACGGCGGCAAGGGCTGAGCGGTGCACGACAGAGATCGGACCAACAGTTGGCCGGACGGAGAAGCGGCGGTATGGCGTGGCTTCATGGTCGGAAGGTTGATTGGGTGAGTAAGCGGTTGGCTGGGCTACAGCGGCGACTTTCAGCGTCAGTGAAAGGGCGGAACGGTGGTGGCAGCTTTCCGATGTGGATGACGAGCGGCTGGCTAGGCTGGCGGCGAGATCTGGTCGGCGTAAAACCTACGATGGCAAGCGAAAAGGTGACTCGACGCAGTTGGGTGAGACGGCAGAGGGGATTTGGGGCGGCTGTCGACTGAGAGAGGGATGAAATTTCGAGGGAGAGGGGAGGTGCGCGGTGCGAAGAAGAAGGGAAATTTCGATTTTTATAAAATAATAATAATAATAATAAACTAAAAAGGAAATAAATATAATTATACTTTATTCTTTTCCTTATTCCACTTTATACTATTAAATTCCTTTCCTTTTCAAAAGAAAATTAATTCCTGCCATTAATTTCCAAATTGAATAATTTCACGCCAATAATTAAATTCCCGTACTTACACTTGAAGTCCAAAATCCCAAAAAATTCCCTCCAACTAATAACAATTACTGAAATTCCAAATAATAAAGTTACTAAAATTACATTATTACTAAAAAATGTACGGGGTGTTACATTCTTCCCTCCTCAAAGAACTTTCGTCCTCGAAAGTTCATTTTTGGAAAAGCTTCGGGTACTGGGCCTTCATCTCATCCTCTCGCTCCCAGATAGCCTCCTTGAATTGGTGATTCTGCCACAGGACTTTCACAAAAGCAATTTTCCAGCGGCGCAATGTTTTTACCTCTCTGGCGAGGATCTCTATAGGCTTCTCCTCGTAGCTCAAGTTGTCATTCAACTGTAAGGGCTCGTAGTCAACTACATGGGACGAGTCTGTCACATACTTCCTTAGCATCGAAAATGGAAGACATTATGAAATGAAGACAGTGCTGGGGGCAATGCAATATGGAAAGCTACGGGGCCAACTCGTTCCAGGGCCTCGAAAAGTCCAATGAATCTTGGACTCAACTTCCTCTTCCTGCCAAACCTCAGAATACCTTTCATGGGTGCCACTTTAAGAACACTTTCACACCAGTCTCAAATTCCAGGTCCTTACGTCTTACATGGGCATAGCTTTTCTATCTGCTCTAAGCTCTTTGCATACGAGCCCTGATCTTCTGTATTGTCTCATTCGTGGACTGAATTAATTTAGGTCCTAACAATTTTCTCTCTTCTACCTCATCCCAACACACAGGGGACCTGCAACTCTTCCCATATAGGGCCTTAAATGGTGACATCCCAATAGTGGACTGGTAGCTATTATTATATGCAAACTCCATTAAATGCAAGTGAGCATCCCAGCTTCCTGAAAACTCTATGGCACAGGCACGCAACATGTCTTTCAATATCTGATTCAACCGCTCGGTCTACCCATCAGTCTGTGGGTGAAAAGTTATACTGAAATCCAACCGAGTCCTCAACGCTGCCTGAAGACTTTTCCAGAAATTAGACGTGAAACGAGGGTCTCTGTCCGATACGATGGACATAGGTACCTTGTG
>NC_052360.1:36509165-36511623 GCF_009727055.1 Benincasa hispida | reverse complement strand
GCCCACTTATTCACTGAAAAGGTGGACTTCCCAGGTATGAAATGTGCTAACTTTGTAAGTCTGTCTACCACAACCCATATCACAGTGAACCCTTTGACTGTCCGTAGCAACCCCACGATGAAGTGCATAGACACATGCTCCCACTTCCATTCTAGTACACTCAATGGTTGTAACAAGCCTGCTGGTTTCTGCCTCGGGGCTTTCACTTGTTGGCACACCAAGCACTTATTGACGAACTTTGCAATTTCTCTCTTCATATCATTCCACCAGTTGTAACGTTTCAAGTCCTGATATATCTTGGTGCTGTCGAGGTGAATCGAAAATAAGGAATTATGGGCCTCTGACAACAACTCATCTTTAATATCACTAATTGCTGGCACGCACAAACGTCCCTGATAAAAGAGGCCACCTTCCACTAATACTGAGAATTCGCCTGGCCTGACTCCACCCTACAAACTCTCTATTCCAGATAAGGGTCGTCTCTCTGCGCATCAATAATCTTCTGCCTTAGACTCGGTCGCACCGACAACTATGCTAACTGTGTCGTAACCTTTCCCATAGCCACTGCAATCTCTGCCCTCTCCAGTTCCCTGCACAAGTGAATCTGTCTGGTAATGAGAGCTGCTGAATGAGCCACCTTTCTGCTTAAAGCATCTACTACTACATTTGCTTTTCCCGGATGGTACAAAATCTCACAATCATAATCCTTCACCAGCTCCAACCATCTTCTTTGCCTCATGTTTAACTCCTTCTGAGTGAAAAAGTACTTCAAACTCTTGCGGTCGGTGAAGATCTGTATCTTCTCTCCATATAAGTAATGCCTCTAGATCTTGAGAGCAAAAACCACTGTTCCTAACTCCAAGTCGTGCGTGGGATAATTCTGTTCATGCTTATTTAGCTGACGTGAAGCATAAGCAACTACTCTGCCCTGCTGCATCAGTACACATCCCAACCCCTTCTTGGACGCATCACTGTAAATGACAAAACCACCTGATCCATCCGATATTGTAAGAACTGAGGCTAAAACTAACCTCTGCTTGAGGTCCTAGAAACTGTTTTCACAAGCCTCATTCCAAACAAATGCTACTCCCTTCTGGGTCAACTGAGTCAATGGGGTGGCTATGCGAGAGAAGTCCTTTACTGATTTGATTTGACCAGTTGGCAAGGGTTACTACGGTATTCTCCAAGATTGATCTCCGGTCAGCGATACCACCAGAATTGAGAATAAAGGACAGTGACATACCCAAGACAATTTTTGGTTCGAGGTATGGACATTATTAAGTTCGCGTAGTGATGTCGTTCGAGCTCTAACGAATGCACCAGCAGTGTTCATGGATTTGATGGAATAAGGTGTTCAAGGAAATTCCTCGACACCTTTGTAATTGTTTTTATTGATGAGATCTTGGTATATTCCAAGACAGAGGTCGGACATGAGGAGCATTTGCGAAAAAGTTTTGGTGACCTTGAGGGCAATCAGTTGTATGCTAAGTTTTCAAAATGTGATTTTTGGTTGAGGAAGTGTCCTTTCTAAGCATGTGGTGTCGAAGGAAGGTTTCTCTGTGGATCCTACCAAAGATTGAGGCAGTTATGAGTTGGGCTCATCCAACACAATCAGGTGAAATGCGCAGTTTCCTGGGGTTAGCAAGCTACTATAGACGATTTTTAAAAGGACTTCTCTCGCATAGCCACCCCATTGACTCAGTTGACCCAGAAGGGAGTAGCATTTTGTTTGGAATGAGGCTTGTGAAAACAGTTTCTAGAGACCTCAAGCAGAGTTTAGTTTAGCCTCAGTTCTTACAATATCAGGATGGATCTAGGTGGTTTGTCATTTATACGAGTGATGCGTCCAAGAAGGGGTTGGGATGTGTACTGATGTCAGCAGGGAGAGTAGTTGCTTATGCTTCACGTCAGCTAAATAAGCCATGAACAGAATTATCCCACGCACGACTTGGAGTTAGTGAACAGTGGTTATTGCGTCTCAAGATCTAGAGGCATTACTTATATGGATGTAGAAGATAACAAGATCTTCACCGACCGCAAGAGTTTGAAGATACTTTTTCTCACTCAGAAGGAGTTAAACATGAGGCAAAGAAGATGGTTGGAGCTGTGAAGGATTATGATTGTGAGATTTGTACCATCCGGGAAAAGCAAATGTAGTAAATAGATGCCCTTTAAGCAGAAAGGTGGCTATCATTCAGAGCACCTCTCATTACCAGACAGATTCACTTGTGCAGGGAACTGGAGAGGGCAAGATTGCAGTGGCTTAAATGGAAAGGGTTAACGACAGCAGTTAGTCACGCATAGTTGCTGGTGGACCGAGTCTAAAGGCAGAAGATTTTGCATGCGCAGGAGAGACGGACCCTTGAATACTGGCCAATAGAGAGTTTTTTGTAGGGTTGGCAGTCAGCCGCCAGGCGAATTTCAGTATTAGTGGAGAGGTTGGCGCTCTTTTTAATCA
>NC_052360.1:36448576-36509140 GCF_009727055.1 Benincasa hispida | reverse complement strand
AAAGCTGTAAAAGTGATTCGTAGACGATGGGATAGAAACAGACTGCCCAGACCAGGGCTCAGGAGGAACCGGTGCCACCCGAGCGTTACAACAGACTCGACCGCAGGATAGAAGATATGCAGGGGCCTATCTCTTGAGGCTAAACATTTGAGGGATTATCCGGAAGTATGACCCTCGCCCCTTTGATGGATCGTTGGGGGACCCCACCAAAGTAGAGATGTGGTTGCCATCTATTGAAGAAATATTTCAGTTCTATGAGGTGCCCGGAAGAGCACAAGCTTCAATGCGCAGTCTTCATGTTGGCTGGTAATGCGGAAATCTGGTGGTGTTCAGCAGAAAAGATGATTGATAGTGGTGGTGAACTTGCAACTAGGAGCAGTCAAGGAGCACTTTTATAAGAAGTACTTTTCGGCCAATACCCGATACAACAAACAAGGCAAAAATTCTTGAACTTGAGGCAGGGAGGTTATGTCAAGTGGAGGAGGTATGAGCCAGAAATTTGATAAGCTGTTCTCGCTTTGCTCCTGAACTAGTAGCCATCGAGGGCATGCCGAGGATAGAAGAGATTCATCCAGGGCCTGAGGAGTGGACTGCGAGGGATGGTGCATGCCTTGGACCTCAAGACGTGATTGCTGCCGGACACTATGGCCACCGTGAGGATTGGACCTCTGCAGGTCAGTAAAAGGAAGGCTGAGCCCAGGGCTCCTAAGCATCAGTTAGAGGAACCAGAAACACAGTGGAATGCTCCACGTTAATGAGGATAACAGGGTTCCTTAGGTTTGTGACTGGCAGAGAGGATAGGCCAATATGTACCATTGTGTAAGACGACACTGGGGATGTTTGTCTAGCCACTCTAGGATATTGTTTTTTCGATGTGGGCCAGAAGGGCATATGTAGATAGATGCCAAAAGACGCGCCTGAACACAAGGGCCAGCCCTAGTTTGTCAGGAGGCCCGTCATCAGCAACAGCAGGGTAGGTGTTTTTCTACCACTCGGCGTGAGGCCGAGAAGTCATTCACAGTTGTGACAGGTACACTTCCCATTTTGGGGCACCATTGCTTTAGTTTTGTTTAACTCTGGCTTTTCACATCATTTATAGTCTGCCTGTTAATTTGTGAGGCATGCCATTGTTAGACTCAGAACCTTTGCCATTTGCATTGTCCATTTCCCATCCCATCAAGAGAGATCATGTTAGTACAGAAAAGATAAAAGCATGTCAGGTAGAGGTAGCCAATCATCGCATTAGAATGTAAATTGATAATTTTAGATATGGGCGATTTTTATGTGATATTGTGCATGGATTGGTTAGCTATTAACATTACCAGCATAGATTGTCTCCCTGTAAGGAGGTCATTTTTTAACCCTCCTACAGGAGCCAGTTTTAAGTTTTAAAGGGATTGGGACCATAGTCCTACCCAAATGGATTTAACATTGAAGGCTAGTAGACTAATTCGATCAAGCGAGCCTGGGCTTTACGGCCAGTGTGGTGGACACTAGAGAGACTGAAGTCACCTTGTGACTTTGGAGCCAATAGTGAGGGATTTGCAGACGTTTTTCCAAAGGATTCTTCCGAAACTGCCCTCGTAGTGGGTGATAGATTTTGCTATTGAGTTGAAGCCGGCACAAACCCTATTTTGAAGCTTCATATAGGATGGCCCCGACAGATTTGAAGGAAACAGAAGGTCCAATTACAAGAGTTGTGGACAAGGGTTTCATACGCCCTAGTGTGTTCACCATGGTGGCTGCACACTATTTTGTTTGTGAAAAAAGAAGAATGGATCGTTACGTCCTATGCATTGATTACAGAGAGCTGAAAAGGTGACCGTCAAGAACAAGTATCCCCTTCCCAAGATTGATGATTTGATTTTGACCAGTTGCAAGGGTACTACGGTATTCTCCAAGATTGATCTCCGGTCAAGTGATACCACCAGTTTGAGAATAAAGGACAGTGACATACCCAGACAATTTTTGGTTACGAGGTATGGACATTATTAAGTCCTAGTTGATTGTGTAGTCTAACGAATGCACCAGCAGTGTTCATGGATTTTGATGGAATAAGGTGTTCAAGGAAATTCCTCGACACCTTTGTAATTGTTTTTATTTGAGATATCTTGGTATATTCCAAGACAGAGGTCGGACATGAGGAGCATTTGCGAAAAAGTTTTGGTGACGTTGAGGGCAAATCGTTGTATGCTAAGTTTTCAAAATGTGAATTTTGGTTGAGGCAAGTGTCCTTTCTAGGCATGTGGTGTCGAAAGAAGGTTTATCTGTGGATCCTACCAAAGATTGAGGCAGTTATGAGTTGGGCTCATCCACCACAATCAGGTGAAATGCGCAGTTTCCGGGGTTAGCACGCTACTATAGACGATTTTTACATCAATCTTGGGAAGGGGATACTTGTTCTTGACGGTCACCTTGTTCAGCTCTCTGTAATCAATGCATAGACGTAACGATCCATTCTTCTTTTTCACAAACAAAATAGGTGCACCCCATGGTGACACACTAGGGCGTATGAAACCCTTGTCCAACAACTCTTGTAATTGGACCTTCTGTTCCTTCAAATCTGTCGGGGCCATCCTATATGAAGCCTTCAAAATAGGGTTTGTGCCTGGCTTCAACTCAATAGCAAAATCTATCACCCACTACGAGGGCAGTTCGGGAAGATCCTTTGGAAAAACGTCTGGAAAATCCCTCACTATTGGCTCCAAAGTCAAGGTGACTTCAGTCTCTCTAGTGTCCACCACACTGGCCGTAAAGCCCCAGGCTCCTTGATCGAATAGTCTACTAGCCTTCAATGTTGAAATCACTTTGGGTAGGACTATGGTCCCAATCCCTTTAAACTTAAAACTGGCTCCTGTAGGAGGGTTAAAAATGACCTCCTTACGGGAGAAATCTATGCTGGTATGATTAATAGCTAACCAATCCATGCACAATATCACATAAAAATCGCCCATATCTAAAATTATCAAGGTTACATCTAATGCGTGATTGGCTACCTCTACCTGACATGCTTTTATCTTTTCTGTAGCTAACATGATCTCTCTTGATGGAGTGGAAATGGACAATGCAAATGGCAAAGGTTCTGAGTCTAACATGGCATGCCTCACAAATACAGCAGATATAAATGAATGTGAAAAGCCAGAGTTAAACAAAACTAAAGCATGGTGCCCCAAAATGGGAAGTGTACCTGTCACAACTGTGAATGACTTCTCGGCCTCACGCCGAGTGGTAGAAAACACCCTACCCTGCTGTTGCTGATGACTCGGGCCTCCCTGAAACAAACTTACGGGCTGGCCCTTGTGTTCAGGCGCGTTCTTCCTTGGGCATCTATCTGACATATGCCCCTTCTGGCCACATCGAAAACATATCCTAGAGTGGCTAGACAACATCCCCAGTGTCGCTTACCACAAGTGGTACATATTGGCCTATCCTCTCTGCCAGTCACAACCTAGGAACCCTGTTATCCTCATTAACGTGGAGCATTCACTGTGTTCTGGTTCCTCTACTGATGCTTAGGAGCCCTGGGCTCAGCCTTCCTTTTCTGACCTGCAGAGGTCCCAATCCTCACGGTGGCCCATAGTGTCGCAGCATACGTCTTGAGGTCCAAGGCATGCACCATCCCTCGCAGTCCACTCCTCAGGCCCTGGATGAATCTCTCTATCCTCGCTGCCTCGATGGCTACTAGTTCAGGAGCAAAGCGAGACAGCTTATCAAATTTCTGCTCATACTCCTCCACTGACATAACTCCCTGCCTCAAGTTCAAGAATTTTGCCTGTTTGTTGTATCGGGTATTGGCCGAAAAGTACTTCTTATAAAAGTGCTCCTTGAACTGCTCCTAGGTTGCAAGTTCACCACCAGTATCAATCATCTTTTCTGCTGAACACCACCAGATTTCCGCATTACCAGCCAACATGAAGACTGCGCATTGAAGCTTGTGCTCTTCCGGGCACCTCATAGAACTGAATATTGTCTCAATAGATGACAACCACATCTCTACTTTGGTGGGGTCCCCCAACGATCCATCAAAGGGGCGAGGGTCATACTTCCGGAAATCCCTCAAATGTTTAGCCTCAAGAGATAGGCCCTGCATATCTCTATCCTGCGGTCGAGTCTGTTGTAACTGCTCGGGTGGCACCGGTTCCTCCTGAGCCTGGGTCTGGGCAGTCTGTTCTACCATCGTGCTACGAATCAGCTTTTACAGCTTTCCCATTAGAGAGGATGCAACAGCTTCACTAATTCTAGCTTCCATCGCCTTTTCATCAATTTGGGTCACAGGCGAATTTGGAGCTGCCGAAACAGTCTGGCTACTCTCAGCTCTCTCTACTTGCATTTCGTCTCTAACTGTCTTTCTTGTTCTAGGTTTAGGTGCCATGTCCTGTCATAAATTCATACGTTAACTAGCTATTTCTAGGTCGCTCTTAGAAATCATGCACTTAAAACATTACATCACTGTTCTCATATATGCATTGAAACTTTTATTAGTAGGACGTACCTGGCGATGACGAGGGATCCGTTACTGGGCCACAGGGATTATCTAAACTTACGTAGTAAGTCAGTCTACAGAACCCAAAACATGGGCTCTAATACTAACTGTAACGACCCGACCCCCTAGGACTTAAGTTAGGTCGTTACTAAATACATGCATGCAGGGAACTCAAAATAACACTCGTTTATGGCAAAATAAATACTAATTAAATAAGGTAAGTTCAAAAGACTTTCATTAAATTCAAATACTAAAACAATAGTAGGGTACCTATAAATCATAAAGGATAATAAATAAGTTTGAAAAATGATTCTTAAAGTAAGTTTTAAACACCAAAACTAAAAGTTAAGAGAAACATGAAAAGAACTCTAAATCTCATGAGCAGAGGCGTAAAAACTAGTCCTAGTGGCTCGATCATCCACTTGTCCATCGTTGGTGCATCTCTACCCTTACCTGAAACAACAACATGAGAAAGAATGAGTATAAAATACTCAGTAAGTAACTCCACTACTGGGGTCAGGCTGGGCATTTATGTCTTCTAGATACCCACCTCTGGTGAAACATATAAGTTGCTTTAGTCCTCATGGGACACATATGCACATGAAACAAGAAGGAGACTGAGTCCTATCCTACTGTAGTTAAGTATGCCTACTACCTCTGGTGAATCCCGAAGGAGACAAAAACTGGTGAATCCCAAAGGAAACAAAAACTGGTGAATCTCGAAGAAGACTAAAATTGGTGAATCCCGAAGGAGACACAAACTGGTGAATTTCGAAGAAAACACAAACTGGTGAATCTCGAAGGAAACAAAAATTGGTGAATCCCGAAAGAAACACAAACTGGTGAATCCTGAAGGAAACAAAAATCTAATGGGCATCTAACTAATCAGGAAGGACATTTGCATAGTCTCAACATCATAATCATCACTGTACGAATCTATGACATACATATAAACCTCAACATCATGGCTCTATAACATACACATATACCTCAACATCATGGTTCTACAACATACATGTATATCTTAACATCATCAGATCAAATACAACCACATGGAAGCACATACCATCTCATACTAGCATTCAAGTATCTATATGCATAAATAAATAATTTAGATCTTGTACCAAAACATACTTTGATCATATTATACTATCAGTCTATCATGCTGCCATTCTGCCATAACATTCATTTATCATGCTAGCATACATTTAATACCTAGCCCGTGGGCAATTTCAGTAGTACGATTACTTACCTCAGACTTAAGCCCAAAATAACTAACAAGTTTATCTTCTCCTTAGAATGGAATAATCTTGGATCAAGGTTCCAAAGTTGAAGTTTAAGTCGAACTTGCTCCCAAACTTTGCAAACAAAGCCAACCAAAAACATAAACCATTATTAAGTTTCCAAATCCAAATTTTTATAGCAATATCAACCAAAACAAGATGGTTTTGAAACCTCCAAGCTTACTAAAACTTGTCGAAAACGATCTCGAACCCACTGGACAGCCACTCCAACAGTTTCCTAGACTCAAATCTAAAACCAAAAATAATTCGAATAAGTTAATTTTCATTCCAAACTTAATGGGGGTCCAATCTTCTACCCAAAACTTCACAAAAATATCTTACCCAAAACTACTAGATCTGGTGAAACCCCAACGATGACGGAAAACTTACCCAAGATAGATCCGACGACAACCATGGCTGCGACAGGGGCTGAGTGGCGCGCGATAGAGATCGGACTGACGGCTGGCCGGACAGAGAAGCTGCGGTATGGTGTGGCTTCACGGTCGGAAGGTTGGCTGCGCGAGTGAGTGGTTGGTCGGGCTACAGCGACGACTTTCAGCATCAGTGAAAGGGTGGAACGATGGTGGCGGCTTCCGATGTGGAAGGCGAGCTGCTCGCCTAGCTGGCGGCGAGATTTGGTCGGCCTAAAACCCACGACCAGCAAGCAAAAAGTGACTCGGTGCAGTTAGGTGAGACAATAGAGGGGATTTGGGCGGCTGTCGGCTGGGGAAAAAATTTCAGGGAGGGGGGAGGGTTACGCGGATGCGAAGAAGAAAGGGAAATTTGATTTTTCCTATAAAATAATAATAATAATAAAAAAAAAACTAAAAAGGAAATAAATATAATTACACTTTATTCTTTTCCTTATTCCACTTTATACTATTAAATTCCTTTCATTTTCAAAAGAAAATTAATTTTTGCCATTAATTTCTAAATTGAATAATTTCACTCCAACAATTAAATTTTCGCACTTACATTTGAAGTCCAAAATCCTAAAAAATACCCTCCAACTAATAACAATTACTGAAATTCCAAATAATAAAGTTACTGAAATTACATTATTACTAAAAAAATGTAAGGGGTGTTACAGTGTGCATAGAATCGTTATACGAGAGGTACATGCTAGGCAACTTCCATGTGGGAAGGCATCATGCAAGAAGATATGCTGTAGCTGAGGACATGCTTCAAAAGAGTGACCTTGAAGCGAGCAAACTCAGCCCCCATATCCTGCAATTGCCTAAAAGTCAAAACTCGAACAGTAGAGGGTAGCTAAGAAATTTGACTCCTAACCTCACTAACCTCTTCGCCCCCTCATGTAGCTTGCCTTTTAGACAATGCCCAGTATTGACGAATCTCATCTGCATGATAGAACAAGTGGACAAAACGAAAAGGAAAATATTTTTGGGGTTTTTGTTAAAAGGATAAATTTAACAAAGAGAAATCAGTTGGCTCTCAGACAAAGATACCAATTTGAAGGACTGAAAAATACTTGTCGAAGGTCATTTAGCCAATCAAATACATTTATAGAATATTGATCGTGAGGTACTAACTAAAACTTAGTAGTATTAGTTACAAGATTGGATCAAACCCCAAAAGAGTTTTATGTTTAAATTCTCTTACCTAAACTTATCTATGAAAAACATTAAAGAGAGGGGATTTGCAGGTAAATTAATTGTAGAAAATAAAGTGTGGAAATGTAATATAGCAATGAGTGAGAGACTTTTACTAGACCATTACTGAAGGATAATCAATAAGGTGAAATTTCTATCCAATCATAGATGATACCACCAAAGCTCAAGAAAAAAAAAAGAATATAAGCGATAGAATGAATAGTAATTACCCATTTGTTTTCAAAGATTTAACCCATAGCCTAAAAGAATGATATGTAATAAATAGTAGTGGATGATAATTATAAATGTAATCCATCTAAGTTCATAAAAATGTCTTGAAATTGAACCACACATATGGTTTTGAATAAAAGATTTCAAGAGCTATTAAGATTTTTACCTCAATAAAGAATACTTAAGTAAGGACATAGGTAATATAGAGAACTTGACGAGACTATTAGTGAAGAATAATCAATAAAGTGAAATTACTACTCAATCATAGATGACACTCACCGAAATTTTTAAAAGTAATATATAAGTGATACAATGAAGAGTAACTACCCCATTCATTTTGAAAGCTTAATCAATAGCCTAAGAATATGACGTGTAATAATTAATAGCAGTGGCAGTAACTATACACGTAATCGACATAGTAAGTTAGGTGACAAAATTCATAAAAACGTTTTAAAAGTATTTTTAATTAAACAATAATACATTCTTGATTCTATTATAGTTATGAAATGCTTACTAATCTCTTTTCTTTGAACATTTACAACATTGATTGAGATGGACAATTGAAATTCAACCAAACCTTAGCCACAAGAACATCTTATTACATTGAAATGCTTGTGAATATGAGAAGTAATAAATTATATGTTTGATAATTTACATATCCTTTGCCATTTCTTGTAATAAATTCGAACCAATATCTCTATTTGCTTTTAATGCAAGTAATTGGTGAAAAGGACTATGTCTCACACACAAGTGTCAAAATTGGCACATAATAAGGACCTTTAGCATTCCTTGAGATCTTCTCAAATCTTGTAAGAAATGTGATCCTACCAAAGAGACAAATAAAGTGGCATTTATTACACACAATTTTTTAATCAATGAACCATCCAATCAATGGATACTCCTTGAACCGACAGGTCATTCAGGTCAATTCCAAATTTGATAATAAATTATTGAATATACAAATAACAATATGTTTATTCCTTTAAAAGGAAGAAAACAAATGAAGTTTTTTCCTTTGATTCATGACATGACAAGAATATTTTCTTGGAAGGTGGGAGAGTTGAAATGAGAAATCGTAAAAATTACTGTTTTTGGTTTAAATTTTGAAAAATAGGTTTATTTAATTATTGATATTTCAAAGATCAATATTTAGATGCAACTTAGCTTACCATATTGCTCTTAAGTTCAATACTTCTCCTTCTATATATACATAAAAATATATTTTTTAATCATTTTTTAAAAAATTTGACACGTATCAATTTTTAATTGAGTACAACAAGGTTACATCATTAGCTATAACCAAGTATTTTTCTATTTTAAATAGGCCTTTTTAGTTCTCAAAAATATGTTTAAAAGGTCCATCTACTGAAAGAAGAACTATTAAATTAAAAAAAATATGATACATAGCTAACCAAGATAATTTAGAAAAAAAATGTCTTTTTTTAACATTTTCCTTTCTTTCTCCTCACTTTCTCCTACTGGCAAAGTGATATTGCCATGTGAGGCATCTATCTTTCTTCTTTCTTTTTATAATTTATTAGTTAATTTAGAAAATTGATCTTTTAAATCCATTCTGGAAAACTTAATAACTAATATGAAAAACTTGAAACATTATACACTAAATACACCTATTCTTCAAAAACTATGATCAGGAAGAATTTTTTTTTTCAAAAAAATGAAAAGTTAATTGTAAATTTGATGTTATTTTAAATGAACTTTGAATTTCAAAAATTTTGTTTAACATTAATTGACAAAGAAGTTATTTATTATTTTGGAAAAATTGCAAAAGCCATCTATAAACTATAGTTGTTGTATCGATTGAACCCCTCAACCTTGAATTGTAAAAATTAAACACTCAAACTTTTAAAAATGTAAAAATTGTATCCCTAAATTTTAAGTATAAAAATTAAACCCTCCAAAATATGGTAAATGTAAAAATTAAGCCCTCAAACGCTCACAAATGTAAAATTGAATCGATTTTGCTCAATTATCTCTTTCATGTTTTTTCCTTCTCTATAATTTCACTCTATACCTTCCACATTTCTCTCTAGTGTCTCCTCTAGTAATTTCCTTTCCTCCCCTTCTTTCTAGGGTTGGCAAAAATCCCTACGAGGTCGGGTCCCTACAGATTCCTGCCTCGATCAGGGTAGGGGATCCCTGGTTTGACAGGGATGAGGGTCAAACTGGGAATTCTAACCGGGTCCCCGGTTGGGGACCTGTCCCCGACTCTTATAATTTTTTTAATATATATAATTTTTCAAATAAATATATATAATATATAATTATATATATACCCTAAAAATATATTATTTATAAGTATTTATATAATTATATATAATCAATATAAATTTAAAAAAAACAATGGAGATGGGCCCCTCGAAGGCTCGTTTCCCCTACGTGAGGATGGGGGCAAAGTACCTCCCGTGGGGACGGGGATGGGGAAACCCCCCCTCCTGCTCCGTCCCAGCTCTGTTGCCAACTCTACTTCCTTCCCTTCAATCACCCACACCCTGCCATATATACATCGCTAACTAATCTCCTCGAACATGGAAAGTCTCCATTCTAAAATACAACTTTTGATTACCACTAACAATAATTCTGGTAGAAAATGAATTTCTTGTTTATGAAAGCTCGAGGCATGTTTGAAAGTAATTCTAAAATAGTTAAAATTGTTTTTTTTTTTTTTGGTTTTTAAAATCAGTTAGAGAATACTTTAATAATTCAAAATCATTTTAGTAGTAAGAATAATACAATTAAAGTATGAAATTAAACATTGAATTGATTTTAAGTGATTAAGGTGTGTTTCGAAGTAATTTTAAATACGACAAAAGTGATTTTAACAATTTTCAAAATCACTCCCAAATATGTACTAACATTCTTCAACCACAAATCAAACTTTCTTTCCAATTTGATGTTTATGAAAACCCTATGAGATGGACATGCAATTAAGTAAAGATTGAAGGGCTGGGAGTGTTTTTTAGGAACCAGGTTCCTCAGCTGAGGATTTTGGGGTATGAATCGGTGGGGGTTATGTTTTCTCACTCTAGTTGGGTAAAGCTCAGCTCAAGATTGGTGGTTGTAAAAATTTTACCCAGGGAGGAAATGTAGTAGTGAGAGAGAGAAGAAATGTGAGTGAGAAATTGGGTAAAATTGATTCCGAGGGTTTAATTTTTACATTTATCATGATTCAAGAGTTTAATTTTTACAATATAAAATTTTAGGGTACAATTGTTATACAACCACCATAATTTAGGGGTGGTCGTTGCCATTTATCCCATTATTTTTAACGCCTTGAACTTATTAAGACACCTTTTGTTGATGGAAACATCCAGCCTAAAGCATTCACTTGACCTTCAATGGAATTTATATTTTTGGGAAGTGGTCAACTGCATAACAATTAGAATTACACATTAGTATGGTATTTTCTACAAACACTCCGATGTTTAAGTTAATTTTTAATACAATGATCAAAATAAACTTTTAGGGAAGAAGATGAATTGGTTTTCCTTCCTCTTATAAATTGAACCCTAAAAGATTGAATCATGCCTGCAAAGGGTATGTCTTAGAAAAGAGGTAGGTTGGTTGGCCTCTGCCCCTTAAGACAAAGGCAAATCTTTTTGGCTAGATGACCCAATTGCCTCGCTCACTCTCAACAGTGCTATAATCTATCATATTTGGTGCAAAGGTAATCTTTGTGTCTATGGAGCTATCTTGCATCCTCCTCTGATTGTTAATTAAATTGTGTTATATGAGGTTTTTCTTTGTTGTTCTCAGTGGCTCGAGGCTTCTATTAGGAGGACTGGTCCACTTCATTTGGATTTTTTTTTTTTGTTGAGTTGTGTCATTTTTCAATGTATTTGGTTTTTTTTTTAATTCTTGTTCTTCTCTTAATTCATTCAGTTATGATTGTGTTTTGGTTGTGCCTTACCTTAATTGTGGTCTATTTCGTTTTATTGCAATTCAATATATTTGTGGATATATATATATATAGAGGATCGGTATGAAAATCTTAGAAGGGGTGAGTAGGGTTTAATTAACTTACTGAAAAGTTTTTTCCAAGTATACCCAATTAAACAAATTAATACACTTTTAGATAATAAGTAGTTTAAACAAGAATTTCATACAAATACATTCACTTCAAAAATATCAATAAATTGACATTAACAAATTCAAGAACAAATTTTAGCAATTAATTTTATGCAATGAAGTATATTAACAAATTTATAAAATTAAATAGGAGAGAGAAATTGACATCGGTAATTTTATAATGGTTCTACACAATCCAACCTATATCTACATTACAAGCTCCTCTTGGATATGTCACTACGAACTTGACTATTTCCACAGCTAGAGTCGAACCATTATAATGTTCTTTTTTTTTTTTTTTTGGAAGCATAAGCCCGATCCTTTCCACAGTTAAGGATCAAACCATTATAATACTCTTGTTATAGGTTCAAGATTAACCCCTTACAAGAAAAACACACTTGACAAACTCTTTAAGATAATGGATTTAAAAGTTTAGACACTACACAAATAAATATTCACAATACAATATATCTCTCTCAAACATAAGATAAAAAGAAGAAGATGAAAAGAAAAAATTGAGAGCTTGGAGAGAATAACAATGGTGGTTTTTAGCAAATTTGAGGGTTGTAAAAATGGTTAATTGTTGTCAAAATGTGAAAAAAAGATGAAAAGTTTAAAAAGAGGAAAAAGTAGGTGAAAACCACATTTTTATTTGGATCATTAGATGTTGAAAAACAAAAATCAATGGTAGAATTTTTTTTTTAATCAACTAGTCGTTAGTAAAATAATAAAATATATATCTTTTTTCATAATCATTTTCTTATAAATCACAACAAAAATCAAAAGTCCACTATGTGTCCAACTAGTCGTTAGACACAAACATAAAATAATATAATAATATATTTTTTTTAAAAAAATCATTTTATTTAAAAACCAACAAAAACTCAAAAGTCCATTATGTGTCACTCATCCATTACTCCAATAGCTGTCTCTTATACACATCTAGATGTGTATAAGAGACAGATATGTATATATTAAAATGAGTTATTATATATATATATATATATATATATATATAGATAGATAGATAGATAGATAGATAGATAGATAGATAGATAGATAGATAGATAGATAGATATTTATTTATTTATTTGTGACAATTCAAAAATGTCAATATATATGTTTTATTGACAATTTTCACCGTGGTTAATACCTATAAGTACAAAAATATCAAGATCTTGAGTCAATTATTGGTAATGATAATTTATCATAGTAGATTTGACGGTGATAATTTATAATTGTCAGGAATTGTATTACACGGTCATTAAAATTTTCACTTCCTATATTTCATTTTAAATCATATTATATTCTACAAAATTGCGCTATTTGCTTGAATCTTGATACAAAATCAAATCTTTTTTTTTTTCTCTCAAATCTCACTTTATCTCAATTTTTCATTTTTCTTTTCTTTTTTGTAATTTTTTTTCACATCTCATATTGTTTGTATGGTTCCAATTTTTCCTTTCTTTTTATACTTTTATCTTGTTTCTTCTCCTATATTTCAAATTACAGGAGAATGAGTGTGATAGCACTCTAGCTTCACTTTCTTTCTTGGAGTTATTGTCTGAAAACTCTGTCTGATAATTTATCCTCTTTTATCATATCTATCTATCTTCATCTTTCATTCCTGTTGCTGTTGTTGCTTTTGTGAAAAGTTTTCGTATAATGGCTTGTTTGTCCTTAAACACTTCCTAAAAACTTCCTTCGCGGATGAGTTGATTTTCTTAACTTGTGATCCTTATACAGTTTCAAGCTCTAGATTATTTTTCATCGATCCTTTTCTTATAAACAACGAAGAAAATATTGATAGAGAGAAGCATTTAATTTGCTGAACTTAATCAAATTCTACAAATTAGGATTGGAGTTGCTTTGCTATTGTTGTAATTTTGCGTCGTTTGCTTAGCATTGAATTCTACAAACTCATTTTTTATTTAAATACTTTTGATAAAAACTTACTAAAATACATTTGAAAAGCTATTTTGAGCGATTGTTAAACACCCCAATTTCTTCCAAAATAACTTTTTCTTTTTAAAATTAAATACATGAAAATGTATTCCAAATACACCAATCACTCATCATGCACACAGTATATATACTTGTTCATAAGGGGCATTTTTGGGGGCCTTTGGGGCAATGAGTTAGTTATTATAGTCCTAGGTTATTATAGTTAGGTTATGATAGTTTGTGTTTGGGGTGTAGATTATTTTAGTTTTGATTATAATAGTATGTGTTTGAGGTGTAAATTATTTTAGTTTGATAAGGAAATAGTAAATGCTATAGCAAATAATAAAAAAATGATGAATGTAAAATAGTAAAAACTGTAGTAAATAGTAAATACTGTAGCAAATGAAGATTTTGAAATAGTGTTGACTGTAGGTAATTGGATGTTTTGAAATAGTTTTTACTGTAACAAGAGGTGGTTATTATATTTTGATGATAAATGATAACTGGCAGAAATGCCAGTTATTATAAGGCCTTTTACTTAGAATTATGAGGGCTAACAAGTAGAAAATGCGGTGATCATACTTAGAATTTGTGAAAAATTGGGTTTTGCGTTGATCAACACCAAATCCTCATTAATCCCAAAATTATGCGTTATTCCGTGTCAAAGTGTCTATTTTTGCAGCTATCGTAGGAATCAAACGCATGCACTGGAAATAAGTAATTGCAAAATCAAGTGCATACGCTGAAGCCAGGCGACCGCAAAGACAATCGCATTCGGTGAAAGCCGGGCTATCGCATAGACGAACACATGCAGTGATTGCATGCGTCCATCGCATGGAAGTTGCGGTGATCGAATGCGTCCATTGCATGGAAGTTACGGTCATTAATGAGAAGTTGCGGTGATCGAATACGGTCATTGCATGGATGTTGCAGCTACAAAGTTATAACCATAATATAAGAGTGATCGCAAGATGGGTAGAATGCGTTGATACTTCAGTTGAATCAAGCTCGAACGCATACTTTGGGAGTATCAACAAGATAAGATGATGTGGCATTGCCCATACCGCGACAAAGGCAGCAGTGAGACATAACGCAATCATGATTGCTGTTGGTGTTTGAACTCTATAAATAGCCCTTGGACCTTCATTTCAAAGCATCCGAACTTCTGCCTCAAGGCAGAGGTTTGCGATCACAGATGAGAGCATGAGCGAGATTTTTTGTGAGGATTCTTCATCTCCACAAACCAGTCCGAGTGACGACCGGAGCTTTCGCCGGAGATAGAGCTCGAGAGAGACGTCTCCACCATCCCTCCATGGCACCACCAGCAGCCTTGACGCAGAGTCTTTCATTTCTTCTTTGACCTCTATATTGTATTAAATTTTAGCTTAAGATATTAAGACACTTTGTAGTCAATGCATATCTTGATTCCTTCAATGCCATCTTCTTCATCGTCTTTATCTTTACCATCGTTTACCTCCATCGTTTATTTATCAAAGGCGATCGCATACTCAATCGTGTAGCCTAGAGATAGGACGCATGTAGCAACCCACCGGGAGGTGTGCATTGTGCAAGTATAGTGAGTTAATCTTCTTTGCTTGGTGAAAGGCTGTAGCAACGCTTGTCGATGGGTTGTTGCAATGCTTGTCTATAAGTTATATAGCCGCATCTAACTGCCTAAGAAGGTAAGAGATGGAACGCACTAAAGCAAAGTATGCATTGTTCCTAGAGATAGGCACGGTCTTATGCTCGACGCAACCATGCACTATAGAGATATAGTCATGCGGCTGACCATCGAAAGGTGTGCGATGCGTTAGTGTGACGAGCTGGGATTACTCGAGAGATTTAAGATAATAAACATTACTATGTGTTAACAATTGTTGTGTATCTACCAATTCTCATCGCAAGCCTTCCATTGCTCAATCTGTTTAGTTAGGAGTAAGAGTAGTGTGTAATCCATTAAACTTCTTCTTTTTACTTTTATTCATCGCCTCAAGCGCATTGCTTCACAAGCATTATTGAGTGACAAGTCCCTGTGTTTTGACCTCGGATTACCCGAGAAACTTGCGTTTTCGTTATACTTGGCGAGAAGGCAAGAAAACTTGTGATAGGAACGCATAGTCATTGCATACTAGATTAATGCGTACTTTCCATCTCAATGCATGACCTCCGACGTATGGGCATAAGTGCATAGCTTAAGCCATGCAGCATTACAATATTGTGTTCAACCAATTTCACCAATAATAACCTTGCCCTAAACGCCTCCTTTGAGTTCATTGGCTACCTTGCATCTTCTCTAAATGGTTAGTTAGGTTGCTGAGATGTTTCTTCGTTGCTCTAACTGACTTGGGGTTTTTATTGAGGGGACTCAAGAGAGCTAATCTCTTTGGACTTTTTCTAATTATGCTACCAAGTTCAAACTTGCACACCAAGTTGAAATATTTAGGCTTCCTTTGGTAACCATTTAACTTTTGAAAATTAAACATATTTTTCTCCCAATTTCTTATAATGATTTTTATCTTTCTAAGTAGAAGCTTTGAATTCTTAATCAAATTTAAAAAAAACAAAAACAAGTTTTTAAAAGGAAAATTATTTTAAATGAAAAATCGTTGAAATATTTACAAATAATAGCAAAATATTACCGACTATCTATGATAGACCACGATAAACTACTATCTGTATCTATCTACAACTACGATAGACCGTGATAGACTACTATCTGTGTCTATCATGACATATAGACACAAATAATATTCTATCGCACAAATATACATAGATTGTAGTCTATCACAGTCTATTTAATATTTTGCTATATTTGTAAATATTTTGGTTCATTGTCCTAAACTTGAAAATCGCCTTTTTTAAAAGTTACTTTTTTAATTTTCAAAACTTGACTTGATTTTGTAAAACACTAGTAGAAAGTAAATAACAAAATAGGAAATTTAGAGGTAAAATCAATATTTTAGACTTAATTTTTAAAAACTAAAACCTAAAGCAATAGTTAATGGCCTTAAAAGTCTCTTGTCCTTCAAGCATGGACTCCTCCCTTCCATCTTGGTTGAATTCGATGCAAGAAGGGTTGTGGACCAAATCAACCAATTTGCAATTGATCCCACTAAAGTGAGGAACTCCACTAATGAAATCAAAGAGCTAGTACTGTCTTTGGGTCCCTTCTCATTGTCTTTTTCGTTTTGCCACAGGAGTAGAAATCGTAGATCTCACTATATTGTCCGTGTTGCAGTTGATTTTTGTTGGGTTTTATGTCCTAAAACTCGTGGTTTGTAAATAATAAAACTTATTTTGAAAATTCAATAAGTTGTTATTGAATATATGAATTGCTTATTTCGTTTTAGAAATAAATCCAATAAACTAAAAGATCCATGACTATTAATGGATACTTGAACTTTATGTGGAGACATAAAATTGGATCAGGTTCGAGTAAATAGTCAAAATGATCTATAACATATGAATAAGGTTGGGTGTCTTATTCTGGTAACACTATCGAATGCGGCTCACTTTGTTGTTGTTGCAAGGAGTTGTAAAGTGCTAGAGACGATGTAATCCTAATTCGTACATGTTATGACATGAGGAGTAGGGGCGTCCTGTGCAATGAATTTGTACAAGATTGGACCACGAAATAAGTTACTCTTACTTTATAGCATTGTTTACTGTTTAAGACTGACCATTTCAAAATGATGACCTGGGTAACTTGACCTTAATCCTGAGCTAACTATGAATTCTTGTTTATTCGTGATTATCCTTAGATTTGCATAGGTGAGGTTTGGCTCAACAACGTCGGCTTAAGAAACTTCCATTTCAGGGGTAAGACCAGGTAGATAGCTGGGGACATAGGGTACAAGGTGGAATTCACTCTTACCTGCTTTTAGGGATAATAGAGATGTTGTTATCTTAAGTGCTAACTTCGGGTCTTGAACAAGGGCCCCACCCTCTCATTGGCCATAGAGGGACTTGGTTTGATGATTGGATCGCAAACCAATTGTTCATTAAAGGATTAGTGGAACTTATGAAACAAGAGGTAATCTCAGGGTAAAACAGCCATTTGACCCAACCATTATTACAAACCACCTGTGAAGGGTAACTTACTAATCATGGTTATACTAAGTAGAATAATATATCTATAGTGAGGGGAATACAACTCTGGGCTGTAGTGGAATGACCCAGTAATTAAGAATGAGGGTTAATTTGGTGTAAAGAGTTTAACCAATTAATCTCAGATCGTTGGAGACTATGATCTATAGATCTACGAGGTCCCTCTCCTAGCTCTAAATGGATTAGCTTTAGAGTAGAGTGATAAGTTAATTTGAAACGTTCAATTTAGAATTAAGGGATTTGTATTTATATATGATATAATTACGCGTTTAATTTTGGAATTAAACAAAATTGGAGAATCAATTAATATTTAAATATGATTTAAATATTAAATTCATGAATAAGGATTCATGATAGCGCAATTAGTGTTAAATTAATTTAATATTTGATATTAAATTAATTAAATTATCTATTTATTTATTTATTATTAATTTTTGTTAGAATATTAATTTTTTAAAATTAATAAAGATTTTTTTTTTTGAAATTAAAATTGATTTTGGAAATCAATTTTGAAAATAAAAAATGAAAAGATGGAAATTGGAAGAAGTGAGATTTCTTCACTTTCATTCTTCATTGCTCACACATTCTCCACCATGGTTTTGAGTTAATCTTCCAAGCATGAGGTGCAATTCATGCAACTATCTTCTTTGCATGATAGCCTTGCGATAAATAGAGAAGATTGAAGTAGAAATCGAGCATGCAACTGATGCAACATATGAGTTTTTGCTGAAAAGCTTGAGGTTGAAGAAGGTCTTCTTCCATGGTGATAGAGTGACTTCTTCTCCAAATTTCCTTTATTCAAGCTTATTTTGAGTCCCACAACTCAATCTAAAGCACCAAGAGAATAGTAGGGAAGACCTTAAGGTGATTCACAAGTTGATTTGGGGAAGATTTGCCACTGGAATTGAGATTCAAGTGGTTCTTCAGAGGTATGTCATGAAACTCTGTTATTAGTTTATGAGCATGCTAAATTTAAATCCAAAATTAATGAATTAGAATGCTTATTGATCCGTTTAACTTCCGCTGCTTCTTTTCTGATTCTAACAGTCTTGAGATTTTTTTTTTTTTAAATTTTATATTTGGAAGATGATAGAGTCTTTTGGGATTTTGATTTTCTCAGTTGATTGTTGAATGTTGTAAATGGGGAGTTAATGTTACTAGTTTCTATCACCGTTTGTCTTTTAATTATGTAAATTTTTTTAAAAATTTAAAAATCAAAGAATTATCAAATGGGACATTTAATTTTTTTTTCTTTTTTCCTTTTGACTTTCAAAATGCAATTTCATAACAGGACCTGCAAAATATGTCCCACGTTTACACGCACAATAATTATAGATCATATGTACATTAGCAAACTGCCAAATTGAACCATTAATTTCCTTTATGGGGCAGTGTTTGGGATTTGTTGACCACAGAGAACACTGACAAAGGCCCTAGTGCTCTTCTTTTACTACTCTCATTTTCCTTTGAAATATACCCTTAACCAAACAAACCACATCTAATTAATTAATTAAAAATATTCTATAGTTCTCTCGTAGTGTATAAGCTAATTATCAGAAATAGCAAAAAAAAAAAAAAAAAGACCTTTTACAAATATCACATTTTTTGACTAATTGTTTTGATGACTCGTCTTACCGTGCATCTCGACTAGTATCGATATCAAGAAAAAATAAAATCTACAACTTCTTTTAATCGAGTGCATTCAAATCACCAGTGCCTTTTGGATTTTTTCGGTGGAATGACCAAGATTCGTTCTAGCAAATAAGTGATTTTTTTGTTACGATTTTGGTATAGGTCTTCATACATGGACTTTGGATATAGTTTCGAAGTGAGTTTTGACTTTAGGACATTCTTTTTATTGTTTTAGGAAATTTTCAAATAGCTTAGTAGCGCTTTAGAACGTGAAGTAAGTAGCATTCTACTTGACAAGTGGAGTTGAACAAGAATGGAGAGAATAAAGATGCTCAAGTTTTGGTTAATTGTTCTTGCATTATATATGATCAATTTTGGTTTAAGGAGGGATGATTTACCTTTCTAGCAAAAGAAAAATAAAACTCAAATAATACTAAAACTTCAAAATATCATCTAGAAAATTATAAAAATAATAAATTTTTAAAAACTCATCATCTAGGTCCTCATCCTCGTCCTTATCCTGGCCAAAGTTTTTACCAAATATAAAATTGATGGTTTAAATATTCTACTTTAAAAGTTTTGTTTTGGTCTTAGTGTTGATCTCGACCGAGATAACAAGAGGATGTGCTATTAAAATAATTCACCAAAAAAAGTGCTATTTGTAAAAAATGAAAACTTTTTAATATTGTTTCTGAAAATTACCGAGTATATAGTCTACTTGTTATGAGAAGTAAACATTAAAAAAAGAAAAGACTAAATTATAAAAATTGTCCTTGAACTTTACTCTTTGTATAAAAAATGCCTCTGAAATTTCACAAGTTTCAAAAATACCCTTAAATTTTTAAAAATAGTTCAAAAAATATCATTGTCCTTACTTTTGGATGGAAACTGCTAAAATTTTGTTTCGAAAATATTCCTGAACTTTCAAAAGTTTCAAAAATACTCATAGCTTAGCAGAAGTTCAAAAATACCTCCATCATTAGTATTTGAATAGAAACCTTAAATCCTCGTGAGAAAAACAATTTTAAAAATTAAAACAAAAAATTAAAAAAATGTTCCTACCATTAATATGGTGATCAATTTGTTTGAAGTTCTCTTAAGTTCGAAAAGAACTAATTTTAAAACAAATTATATAGATATTTTAAATTTTTTCATATAGACTCTCATATTTCTCTTAATTTTTCAATTCTTAGCTTACACCAATTTTCTCAACAACCCAAATAAAATACAAAATTTAAAGTTAAAACATAAAATCCTACAAAATGTGTATTTTTATCTTTCTTCGTATTATAGTTCATATATCTTAATTAAAGTGTGTAATTTCATTTATTTATTTAGATAAATTAATAAGAGTCAAATAGTTAACAAAAAGGGGAATAAGAATGTATTGAAGAAGGGACGAGAGAAAAAAATGGGAAATAGAGAGGTAAGACAATATTAACAGTTTATGTTCATATAATTTTAACTTTTATTTTTTAAGTTTAAGAGTATTTTTTAAACTTTTGAAAGTTAGGAGTATTTTTTAAACAAAACTTTAGCGATTTCCATTTTGAACTCATTTTAGAAGTTTATAGGTATTTTTGAAACTTTTGAAATTTTAAGGATATTTTTGACACAAAATGTAAACTTAGTGAGTTTACATTTTGTGTCAAAAATTTCCGGTCCCTCATCTATTTTATACATATAAATTTTGATTTATAAATCATTTTTTTAATGTAGGACCCAAATCATTTTAAAGATGAATTACAATATTATATTATGCATTATACATAAATAGTTAGGTGAGGTTTATAGGGAAATTATCAGGAGTAATCTTAAAAGGTTTTCATATGTTACGATTGGCATATTTCACCATACATATATCATATCGATTTCGATCCCGAAATTTGAATAAGATTTTTATTCTTTTTATTGGACTTTCTCGATGAAATCCCACTAGAACAAAAACCAAGAAATTTATAAAAGATAAAAATATTTAAAAGTTATTTCTAACCATTTCTTAATTAGGTTTAATTAATTAAAATTTATGGTATGATAAAAAAAAAAAAAAACTGTTTTATTTCTCTTGAGAAGAACAAAGCACAACATACATAGATAAAATGTAGGTAAGGATTCAAAAGATTTTATATAACACCCCCTCAATACTAAAAAAAAAAGACCCAAATTAAAGCCCAAAATAGAAATGGAAAGTTAGAATCTAATATTCAAGACTGTCAGTTTCAGATAACAATTTCAAAATATTTCAACGTCATTTTTATTTATATTCATTATTTATTCATTTTACTTTATATATAATTATTTAATACTGGACCTTACATCATTCTTAAATACTCGGATGTGACCGACAACGAATAAAAGTGGTATCCATTAAAAATTCTCTCCAATTTATTACCCTCCTCCCATTCTCTCAATTTTATTAAAAAAATAAAAAATCTTTGCCTTTTCCTTTATTCCCTTCTTTATTCCATTCTCTTTCTTCTGCCCTATATCTGTGCATGGCCTCTGTTGAAGAAGACCAATTACAACCATTTTCTTTCTTTACATATCCCTCTCTATCATCTCTCTCTCTCTTCCATAACCCTTTCCTTTCTTTAACTTTCTGCAAAATCTCTTCCAAAAACCAATCCAAACTGAAATCTTCTCTTAATTATTTGTTGCTACCCGATCTTTGTTTTTGTATGATTGGTTGTTGCTTTTTTCAAAAAAATAAAAATAAAAATAAAAAAAACCCTTCTTAAGTTTTTGAATGAGGATTTAAAGATGCCTAATATTGAAAGGTTAATAAATATTGAATCTTCTTCCTCCTCCTCTTCTTCTTCTTCTACCCCATTTCTTGATCTTTCTCTTCAAATTAGTCCACCCAATAATAATTCTACCTTCACTGCTAATACTTTTGAAAGCTCTAATAATGGAATTATTATTGGGACTCCTAATCATAATCATAATAAATTATTTACTCATCATTACAATGATAAATTCAATCAAATAAACAATGGGGTTTGGCTTGATCATCATGGTTTTTTCAACCCTATTAATGGCTTCCCAATTCATCTCAACCGTTCGTTTTTCTCTTTGAAAGACTCCAAACAGATCCCTACTTCCCCTACTTTCTCGTCCTCGTCTTCGTCTTCGTCTTCAATCTCCTATTCGAAGATTTCTACCTTCACTTTGCCACCGCCGTATCTCCCGTACCAGTTGGACTCTGGCCGATCGTCAACGGTGGCAAAAGGACGATCGATGAGGGCACCGAGAATGCGGTGGACGAGCAGCCTCCACGCTCAGTTTGTTCATGCTGTTGAGCTTCTTGGTGGCCATGAAAGTAATACTTTGAAGTTTCATTCTCTCTTTTTTTTTTTTTTCTAATTTTTAATTTTTTTTTGTATTTATTTTTTTTTTTTTTCACTTTCTTATTTCTAATTTGTTTTAATAATGTTGTGTTGTTTAAGGAGCTACGCCTAAATCAGTTCTAGAGCTCATGGATGTGAAGGATCTCACATTGGCTCACGTTAAAAGCCATTTACAGGTTATTTTTAATTTCTTATCCTTTTTAATTTAGAATATTAAATTCAAATTAATATCTAGCCTGACGAAAAAAAATTAATTATTAAACTATGCTCAGATTGACTCGTGTTATATATCAAATAATTGATATATCTCATAATGCAAATTCCACAACTAAATGAATGCAGATAATAAATGCCTGTACCTTCTCACACAGTAAACCCTAACTC
This sequence comes from Benincasa hispida, assembly GCF_009727055.1. Taxonomy (NCBI): domain Eukaryota; kingdom Viridiplantae; phylum Streptophyta; class Magnoliopsida; order Cucurbitales; family Cucurbitaceae; genus Benincasa; species Benincasa hispida. The sequence goes on along the minus strand of NC_052360.1, from coordinate 36,486,033 downwards.
ACAAAGAGAGAGAAAAGGAGACATCATTCATCATTTTTTCTAATCAATAATACACTACCATCATGTATATCACTGTAAATTTAATCACCTAATTTCTTTTTTACTGTTTTCCCAACTTTATGTTTCAAATTATGAAAGAAGAGAGTAAAGAAGGAGAGCCCTTATTAATTTTTCAACTCCTCTTAGGTTAGGAAATTTGTAATAACACATAAATGTATTGCCTTTTGTAACTATTTTATTTTAGAATTTTAGTTTTTGAATTACGTTTATAAACTCTCTTTTCATTTCTAAATTTCTTGTTTTGTAATTCACTTTTTACCAATATTTTCAAAACAAAAAACAAGTTTAAAAGTTTTGAAAATTAGGATTTCGTTTGACAACCATTTCGTTTTTTTATTTTTGGTTTTTAAAAATTAAGTCTATTTCCTACTAATTTCTTATCATGGTGCATAAGTACAATAGTTGAATAAGCCAAATTCCAAAAACAAAAACAAATTTTAAAAAAAATACTTTTTTTAATTTTTCAAATTATGACTTGGTTTTTTAAACCATAGGTAAAATGTAGATAACAAAATAAGAAATTTGAAAGTGAAAATAATGTCTATAAACTTAATTTTAAAAAACAAAAACAAAAAATCAAATGATTACCAATCAGGACCTAAAACATATCTTTGGAACTCAGCAAAGAATAATTCAATTTTTTTACAAAAATGTAAATCATGGTAAGAAATTAAAAGAAAATATAGTTAGATTTTTAAAAAAATAAAAAATAAAAAAGAGGTCTAAGTTCGTTTTTAACCTTAATTAAGGAAATTTATGGCTCCACCCTTGAAATTTATGCATAATAAAGGGTAAAAAGAAAACATTAAATCATCATCATAATCATAATATACAACTTTCTATATGAAAATTATCATAATAGTTTTACATTTTGAATCCTTAACCTCTCTCACTCTTTTTACTTAAGAGCACTTTCTACATGCTAATTATAATTATGCTTTAACATTTTGAATCCTTAAGCTCTCTCTTTTAATTTTCAGCTTTTATAATCTAAGAAAAGCAAATGGGTAACTCAGCTCTATATATTATTATTATTATTTTAATTTTGTCAATGACTTTTATTACAGATGTTTCGGGCTCATAAGACGACCGACAAGCCTGCAGCTTCTCCAGGTAATTAATCAGTTCTTCGCTTATCCTTTACCCCTTTTCTTTTTACCAGCCTTTTTCTTTTTTAATTCATTTTATTTTTATTTTAACATAAATTACAAAAATCAATTGTAATTACAATTACACCCTCAAACTTTCAAATCTAAAAATTCAACTAATGGAGATAGAAATTGGACTCTCGATCAAAAGATAAAAATTGAACCATCAAACTTATGAGTGTTACAATTTCTACAATTATATAAATTCAAGGGTCTAATTTAACACGTGTATAAGTTAATTTGAGACTAAATTTTTATAATTAAATATTTGAGGGTATAATTACAACTATTACGATATTTTAGAAGTGGTTTTTAGAAATAACCATTTATTTTATTTATTTTTTATCGTACCCTCCCTCTTGCATATTATTTACCAAGTTCTACTGTTATTGTGTGCTCTTTTCATTAAATTTACAAATACGAAACATATGTCCCCTATTATTTTCCAAACAAGGTCCTAAGTTCTAGGACATGTACCTTGTACGTCTATATTAATTATGCACGCACGTTATATTGTCCTTGATATATATTTGAATAAATTCGCACGTATATATGACATTTTAAAAGACATAACATATATTTTTTTGGTAGTTGTTAACAATTCGATTATATTTTAAAAATTTATAACACATGCATCCACAAGTAATAAACTAGTGTATTTTAAAGGTCGTTCGGAGGGTAGTTCTGGCTCTCTAGAGGATGATATGTTTTCTACTCAAGGAGAACATATGGGCTATGCTTCCTCCAATACTTCTCTTTGCTCTATGAATTCCATAAGGTAAATTATTATATTGTTTTCTTTCTCTGATAAAATCATGTTTAATATATAATATATTAGTCTATAAAGTTAACTATATGATAAAAAGGTTAGGCAAATAAAATTTAATGTTGATAAGATGAGAGAGTAGGTTGACTAACTTTAGATTAACCCATAATTTGTGATTTTGACTTGCTAATAAGGTTTAAACAACTACTACACAATTATAATCTAGACTTAAAATCTACACTTCTAAAAAACGAATACAAGATGAAGAAGATTTGTTGATGGATAAGCATAATATAAGAGTAGTTTTTTAGCCTCTTTTGGAATTACTTTATAAGTATCAAATCCTCCGACCTTCATTGGTTTCGATTTCTAATGTCTCGTTTGGTAATTATTTGTTTTTTTTTTTAAAAAAATTAAGTCTATAATCACTCATTCCACCTCTAAATTTTTTACTTTTGTTATCTACTTTTTATAAACGTTTTAAAAAAATCAAGCCAAATTTTGAAAACTATATAAAAAAAAGGTATTTTTCAAAAACTTGTTTTTTTTTTTTCCGAATTTGGCCAAGATTACAATTATTATATTGAAGTCGAATGCAAATCATTGTCAGAAATGAAAAGAAAATATACTTACTTTTCAAAAATCAAAAAATAAAAAAAACGAAATAATTATCAAATGAAACCTTATGTATATCTATATGTCATGCCATAATTCATTAACTCACAAAAAAAAAAAAAGATAAAGTGGGAAGTACCCCTTTTAGTTTTTTTGCAACTTGTTTGAGCTATTTTATGTAAGTTTCATATTTGGTCACATCCCCTTCACTTAACACTCTTCCAAAGGCTTATAATTCAAAGAGTAAAAATAAAAAGGGTTTGATGGGTTTTGTTCATTAAAGGTGAAGTAAAATCCAAAGAATGCTCTCTTCTGACACACTAAAGAAACATAGATTTTTACGCCACATAGCTTAAGATCTATTTTGCTTTGGTTTCTGGATGGATTTGCAAAGGAAGAAGAAGAGGAATAACAATATATAAAAAGAAAGGGTTGTCTTGTATCAACTTAGCTTTAATTTGCTTTCTTCTTTTTTTCTTCTGTATATCTCTCTCTTCTTTCTTCTTTTCTCGAAGATTTTCTTTGTCCTTTATCACACAAACGTAGCTATCAAATGCGCTAAAAGAAAAGTTACATTAACTGAAAAAGCTCACGACCTAGGGTTTTACTTCCTTGTTACTTTTTGGGTTACAAATATACTTAAATCATTGAGTTTTAAGTTTGAATTCTCAAACCCTCTTTCAACTTTTTCACCTTTCTTATTTAGATATTTTTTTAAAATTAAGCCCACAAATACCTATTTTCATCTTTTTGATCCATCTATTTTGTTACCTAAATTTTATAAGTGTTTTTTTTTGTTGGTGTTCGGATCTCTTATGCATTTACTGTTGTCACGGATCCATCGTGAGCTTTATCTTTGGCCCACTTCTCTCGGTCTGGTGGTCTAGTCTCGTTTTTCGAGTTGACCTGCGTGAAAGATCCTCACGGGATGCTAAGCCTACCACACTTACATGCTTAAGTAAATATATGGGGTGTATAGTTCAGTTAAGTACATATGAAGTAAGGTCGGGACTCTCCTTTGGAGATTATTTACTCTCCCTTTTGGGGTCATCGAATGAGGCTATTTATTATACCCTTCCTCTGGTCTTCACCTGTGGTTATGTGTAACCTTGAGGATGTCAAGGTTGTTTCTAGAGCTCAAAATTGTAAGGCTCTAGACGGAGTGCTTCATGGTTATTTCTCGATTGATATATGTTTTACCAGTTTGGTTGGTTAGTCCAAACTTCGAGACTCTGACTTTTTCTTTTTGGGATGTGTGCTCTCCTATACTTCCTCTGATTTTCTTTGAGAGCTCGGGTCCGCTGGTGGTTTTTGGGTCTTTTCTTGGACAACCCTCAATATTTTCAAAATTGAAGTCAATTTTGATATCTAAAAAAAGTAGTTTTTAAAAATGTGGTTTTTTGTTTTATAATTTGGAGAAAAAGACATTAATGGCCTATTTTTTGGAGGCCTAAATGAATATGACCCATCTTTTAAAAATTCATGATTTCTAGCCTTTTGCTTACGTTAGATTGGGGTGAAATTACTAAATGAACCAAAATTAAAGTTTTCTTTTTTTGATTCACACGTTGCTCTCATCTCCAAGTTTTCTTATCTCTCTTTGGAATCAAAGAAGATAGAAGATGTGGCTTGAATGAGAGTGAGACCGAGGAGCGAGAGGAAGAATCCAAAAGAGAAAATTGAAGACAATGAGAGGAAGAAACGAGATCGACACTTGCTCCTCAGTCTGTTGAGCATGTCATGGGTTGAATCAGTAATTTTATAATAAGCTTGCATCAGTAGGATGCCAAATTTCATTTGATTTCAAATAGTGGGTCAAATTTCATTTATACCTCTAAAAAGGGGTCATCTGTGTGAAAATTTAAACTAAGAATCTAAATATTTGCTTATGATGGATGAAAACATATTATGAAATTGTGAGAAAAAAATAAACTTCTATATAAAAAAAACCAATAAAAACAAAAACTATCAAATTGGACCTAAACTTTTAGACATTTTACTTTCGGTCTTCAAAGTTTATATAATAAAAGATCGATTACACATGTGGGTCTTTAGATTTTCAGGCTTCATGTCATTTACTCTTTAAAATTTACAAAAATTTAATTACATCTTCGAAATTTTAACTTTATGTTTACTATATGTTATCCTTGTTAACTTCGTAAGTTTCATATTTATGTGACATGCTTAATTGAGATTAGGTAGCATGAACCTGTAATATACCAAAATTATGTCTACGTGGCATAATTCATGGATTTTCTTATTTCGTTCCTTAAACTTTGTGAAATACTTTTTAATTACAGAGGTTTTGATTTTTTTTCTTTTTTGGTTGATGTTAGTTTTTTACATGTCTGACTTCAAAAGTGATAAGACAAGTTTATGCATGTCAATTGAACTATACTCATGTTGACTTTTTTTTATTTGATTTTTATTTATATATTTAAAAATTCATATATTCAACTAATTTATTGCTAATCTTAAAAGCCTACAAATTTTAAACTAAATTATATAGAGTTCATTAAATATGGAATAGATAGATCATCACATTTTGTTTGATATAATTTCTTTTTCCCATGTATTTTTAGAAAATGCAAAGCCCTTATTATATTTCTTTTATTTTTGAATCCTCAAAGCGTTCCATGGAGGAGTTGTGCTGACATAGATGGCGGCCAATCATCTTTAAAAGTTCCACCAAAATCTTCCCAACAAAACAAGGTATGAACTCAATTACAATTCACAAATGGTCAAATTGCAAAAACTACTGAACTTCAACTTTGTATAATTGTTGTTTCGATAGTAACATTTTATAAACGTTTCAAAACTATCATTTGAATTGAAATCTATCAAAATATTGGATAAAATATGGACTCGAAAATTAAAACAGTGTGGTAATAAAAATTAGGACCTGAATACCCATCTCATTATTTTAACTAGGTTACTACCACACCCATTTCCAATTTCAATTTTCTATCTAAAATTCTATTAAATTTTTTTACTTCAATGGTAGCTTTTAAACATTTATAAAAAGTTAAAAGTATTATTACAATTTCCGAAAGAATACGAAACAAGAGACAAAGTTTACCCGATTTGTTTGTTTGTTTTCTTTTTTTTTTTTTAAAAAAATAATTTAGCAATATTTTATTACCATCAAATTTCGTGTTATATAATAATCAACCACATTTTGTGATCATCATTATTAAATAATTTATTGACACACCCCCCATATTTTTCATGTTTTTCAAATGTGTTGATAAAACTTTTAATCGTTAGGAAGAATATTTGAATGTATTCTAAAATACACTCAATTTTACGTACACTTCACCCTAATCATATAAATAATAATAATAATAATAATAATATCATAGGACAATTGAGTGAGATGCACAAAGACAGATATAGTCTTAGATGTACCAAGGGTTTTTTTTATTTTAGATTATGAGTTTTGGAAAAGAAAATTATAATTAATATATAGTACGAGCATGGGTTTTTCATAAGTTTTTTAGAGAAAAAGAGTCTACATGACACATATATATCTTTTTCAATTTATCTAATGAAGACCTAACATAATAGAGATGTTTACTTGAACTATGTTTGAATCCCACATGTCACATGTGATGAGTTAACAATCCACCTAATTCAAAACAAATATATGTTTATATGTTGAGGGTGCTCAACTAAAAATTACTAGCTTGATCTAATAATATATTATTTTATTCATATTTTGTATACTAAATCAGAGCAAAAAATTTAAGAGATAACAAATAAATAACGTACCTTTTTAAATATAAAAAATATGTTTAAAAATAATTATCCTTTATAATAAAAGTTCTAACCGTCCAAAGTACTTTTGCAACTTTTTATTTTTAGAATTTTGTTGCTATAAAAGGTAAATATTTTGGAATTTTTCTATTTATAAGAATTTTTCAAATAATAAATATTGGGTTATTTTTAAATAAAAAAAATGAGTCAAACTTATTTATAAATATAACATAATTTTACTATCTATCAGCGATAAACTATGATAGACATTTATCAATATCGTAATAAATGTCTATTGCAGTCTATCATGGTCGATCACTGATAGACAGTGACATTTTACTATAATTTAATATACTTTTTAGTAATTTTGTCATTTAAAATAAATATTTTAAATTATTTAAAAATTAGAAATTAAAACAAAAAATTAATATAAAAACGTAGATTATATATTCAACACTGTCCTTATAAGTATTTGAGTTTTTTGTTTTTCTTTTTAAGAATTATGTTTATTTTGTTACCATTTTCATCATATTTTTATATTTCCTAACTAAATATTTGAATCCTTTAACTAAATTTAAAAGCAAACATAGGTTTTCAAAACTTTTTTTTTAGTTTTATAAATTTGATTTGGTCTCGAAAAACATTTTTAAAAGGTAGAAAACAAAACGAAGAAATCAATAGATAGTTGTAGTGTTTATAAGCTTAAATTTCAAAAACAAAAATCCAAACGGTTATCACATTCTTAGAGTGTATTTGGAATACATTTTCAAGTCTTTAATTTAAAAAATAAGTCATTTTGAAAAAAATTGGAGCGTTTGGTAACCGTTCAAAATAGTTTTTGAAGTGTATTTTCAACCATTTTGGTAAAAAAAAATAAACATGAATTTTTTGAAAAACTTTTTTTTTCCAAATCTATCCAAACGAGCCTTAATTATTGCATTTCTATAAATATAGATATTGAAGCGTTGCCTAATGGAAGTATGAAAATGGAATCACTACAGTTGCTACAACCTCGTTTGATAACCTTAATTTTTAATTTTTTTAATTTTTTTAAATTAAACATATAAATACTACTTTCACTTATTTAGTTTCTTTATTTTGCTAACTACATTATTTTAAGAGTATTTTTAAAATCTAAGCCATAATTTAAAAATTAAAAAAGAATAGGGTTCCAGTTGATAACCATTTTGGTTTCTAAAAATTAAGTTTATTTCTTCTCAATTTTTATGATGATTTTCATCTTTTTGAAGTAAAAAAGTTGAATTAAAAAAAATCTTAGAAAAACTACATCTCTTGTTTAAATAATTGACTTGGTTAAAAAAAAAAAGGTAAAAAGTAGATAACAAACCAAAGAATTTAGATGTGAAATGAGTGATTATAAGCATAAATTTTCAAAAACCAAAAAACAAAAGAGCTACCAAAATGAGGTGGTAGTTTTGAAAACCAGTATTTTTGTTTTTCAAATGATTACGTAAAAAAGATGAAATTAAGGATTAATAAATTGTGATAAAACTATTGGAAAAGACTTCTCATTTCTACCGCAAGAATAAGAAGAAAATAACAGAGAAATTAAAAGAAATCAATAAAATTGGTAACACAAGAATTTACGTGGAAAACTTCCAACTTGGAAAAAAAACCACGACCTACCAGAAAGAAATCCACTATGCGAAAAATTGTTACAATTACACAAAACAATTCTCTCCCTTGATCCCAATTACAATAGCACTTTCTTGAAACTTTTGAATACTCACACCTTTTTTTCCCACTCTTAAACTAGATATTACAAAAGGAATTTAATTAGAGTTAGCACACTAAACTTAAAGTGTTTCTAATCGGGACGACTGAAAACCAAAGACATGGACTCCTTTTATAGGCTTGAAGCCCATAACTTTCCTAAACATTTTTTATATAGAACAAGCCGACTTTCCTAAACCTTTTCAATGTAGGACAAGTTCATGACTTTCCTAATTTTTTTTATGTGAGACAACGGCAATTTTAATATTATGTCAAAAATCCAACAAAAATAAGCACAATTTTTAGAAAATCATATCATTATCAAACGAGACCTAAATTAGAGGAAACTTACCTATCGGGTTTTTTTAATAGAAATTTTGCATATAGATTAAAAGTTGGAGAAATTTCAAATGCATTGTGCAAACATTAATATAAATGCAATTTAATTATTATGGATTTAGGGGCGTTGAATTGAGCACAGATGAGGAAGCTATATTCTCAAGATCATCAGTTGCATTTGGATTGTCACAAACTCTAATTTAATGATGGCTTTAGGCAGATCTGATTTGGCATTATATTCAAGGAGATGTTTAATTTGTTATCAATATCCTATTTAATTACTTTTTTCTTTTCTTCAATCATGTACTTAAATATTTGGTGTCACTATCTCATCAACTCATATAAATTTTAGTGTTTTGAGAATCAAAAGAGCTCATATCAATTTTATATTAAATTGTTTAATGACTTTTACACTGTATTTTCGCTAATACTACGATATGATAGAAATATTCGAACTTCTGATATTAAGAGAGATAATACATGTCGATTACGGTTGAACTATATATATTTACTTGAACACTTCTAGATTATTGTTTTTGAATTGCTTGTGATTTGTGATCTTTTCATTTCGTAGTGCTCAAAATATTAGAAATAGTTGAAATTTCATGGTTGACTCTTAGTTAACAAAATTAGATTCATGCCATAAGGCTAAACACACATATATAATTTATATTGTTTTAGTTCAACAAATATGATAGGGTAGATTATGTAGATATCTCCAACATTAAAGGTGACAGTACATTGTAATGACGGTTGATCTATACTTATTTTGGCTATATAATTTATATTTATTGTATGAATAATATTCACTTCTAAAATGAAAAATTGGGCAGTTGCAAGTTGTCAAAAAAATTCTAAAAATTGTAAAATTAGCAATAATTTTTTAAATTTTACAAATATAACAAAAAAATATTAGATCTTATTTTTGGTTTTTTATTATTTCAATTTTACCTTTTGATATATCAACATGTATATCAATAGTAATCAACAATATATCTATATATTTTATGTTTGACATATCGATTAACTGTTATACTTTATATTTGATATATCAATCAATTGATATATTTTATATTAGGTAGATTAAACAGTTATACAATTGATAAACCAAATTTATCATTCATTATGCCAAACTTATTAGTAAAAAATTGCTCATGCATTTATTATTATTTGTGGACTTATAATAATGTTTCAAAGTATTGCTTTTCTAGTATATCATCATAACTTATAACGGTTTGATTCATCTTTTTTTTTTTTTTTTTGGTAACCATTTTGAATGTATGTTCATAAACTATTGATACACTAATGTTGCATTTGAAATTGAATTTTGAATAGGTGGTTATCTATGACTGATTTGCTGAAACTAATATATTTTTTAGAATTACTGATATACTAACTATACTAATATTATACTTGAAATGAATTTTGAATAATTGACATTGATATATCATTAATATACCAATATTATTATTAAAATTTTAAATTTAATTTAGAATGAATGTGATTTTGATATACTATTGATTCATGAATATTATACTTGAAATAAATTTAGAAATGAGTGTTGATATACTATTGATACACTAAAATATACTTGAATGATTTTTTAATGAGTACTAATATACTAATGGTACATCACTGTTAGGTTTTAAATAAAATTTGCATAAGTGCTGATAAACTACTGATCATGCACCAATGTATAATACTTAGTATTACATTTTGAATGTGTGATGATATATTATTGATATATTAATGACATACATAAAATGTATTTTGAATTAGTATGATATAAAATTGAAATACCAATATTTTTTTTTTAAAAAAAGAATACCAAACGGGTTAGTAGCTGTACCAAATTATCCCAACTATATTGACATAATCGTAGTACCCTCATCTTCTTCTGACGTCTATCATTAAAAATCCAAAAAGTATAGAGGCAAGAATATAAAGAGGGGAAAAGGCTAGAGATAAGCCAAAAGGGAAGGGAAGAGTCGAATAGAAAAAAGAATACCAAACGGGTTAGTAGGTGTACCAAATTATCCCAACTATATTGACATAATCGTAGTACCCTCATCTTCTTCTGACATCTATCATTAAAAATCCAAAAAGTATAGAGGCAAGAATATAAAGAGGGGAAAAGGCTAGAGATAAGCCAAAAGGGAAGGGAAGAGTCGAATAGGAGAAAATTACATAAAAGAAGCATATTTAAAGCAATCAAAGCGGGGTTGTAACTAGAGAAGCGTTTTGATCTAAAGCTCCAAAAACCAGCAAAATTGTAATGTTCTCGCATAAAGTGTTTTGTTTGGTGTCTTTTTCATTGAAGATCCGATTATTTCTTTCACTCTAAATAACCCAACAAAGAGCGATCGAAGAATTGAAGATGAAAATATTCTTTTGAGAATGTTATATTTCATATTTGGTATATAAAAAATATTGTTGATATGCTTTACTCTTATACAAAATATGAAATATATAATTCTACAATTGGTATGTCAATTTAAATGTAACTTATATGCCATCAAAATCATTTCAAAATTTTGAAAATATAATAAATTAATTTATATACTTTATATTAGTTATATAAGTTCATACAATTAACTCAATTAAGATATACCATCAAAATCATATAAGATTTATGAAAACTTAGGAAAACTAAAGCCAAAATCCCAATTAGAACATCGAAATCGAACTTGTCAATTGAAAACAACTCTATATCAAAACGAAATATTAAAATCATGAGTGTATCAAATGCATACAAGGTTTAAAATATTGATGTCGAGGGAAATATCAAGATCTTCCTTCTATCGAAATTTCGATAGAAATATCGATTTTGATGGATATTTCTGAAAAAATTATAAAACAAAAAATTAAAAAAAAAAATAGTAAATAAACATTTTATTATTCTCAAATAAGTAAACATGTCTATTATTTATATTATATTAATATGAGTGATTTTTTCCTACTTATTTTTTATGTTTTGTGGATTTTTATACAGTATAATGGAAATATCGGTCCACCCCTCATGTCGATATTGAGCTCATGAAAACGTAAAAATATCGATGAAAAATCGACATGTTGATGGAATTTTAAAACTATGGTTGCATAAGTTATCTATGTAAAATATATCATTTAACTAACTTACATAAAAAATAAAGTATACCATTTGGCTGATATACAAAAAATAAAGCATATCAGATATTGACCAAATTTAAAGTATATCATATATACATGCTAATATACAAATGAAGGTAAAGTTGAAATGATAAAACATGACGAAATTCGGATATTAATTTTTTTTGCTATATTTGTAATTTAAAAAAAATGATTTGTATTAATAATATTCAATTCATTAATGATACTATATTGCGTTGAATTGACATGTTCTTCTATAGGAAGTTGAAACAAACCGATGACTGATCATCCTTAACCATTGCATTAATCTAGCAAACTTATGTTGAACACCTCAACAACAGGATGTTAAATCAAAACCTACAAAAGTTAATGGAGCTATATGTATTAATCTTTCATGGTTCATGAAAAAGTAAGAATGACTCCTTGCTCAAAATACAGATGTTAAACAGAAAGCACTGACAAGTATTGTAATAACAAATATTAACAACAAGTAAAAGCTCACATAAGTTGGTAATCAGTTCAGTGATAATCCACCTACGTCTAGGGGATAATGTATCTAGGAAAGATAATCCATTGATATTAAGAAGTTAAGCAGTTTACAACGAAGTACTTATCTATATTACACAATCACTATAGTGACTCACGTACAGCTCAACTCACTAACTACTTAGGCTTCCCCTAGATGTGAAACTCCCTCTCAAGTGTACTTAGGCTCCCCTAAGTTTGATAATATTAGTGTTAGACATTTCCGCTTCTGACAGTGTGTGAGACTCCTCTTACTGAGATATTTTTCCCTTAGTTAGTGAACTCCCATCACTGATGAATCTTAGAAACTCCCTAAGATGGAGAACTCTTTCTACGAAGCTGAGTCTTAGGCTCCCCCTAAGACTGAGAATCCCTTCTTTAGCAGCAATGACTTAGGCTTCCCTTAAGACCATGATTTACTTCAAAGTGTTGCACTTCAACAGATGAAAAACTTGCACAAAGAAATAGTGAGCAACGAGCAAGAACACAATGTAGAACAATTCGATCGTTGAACATAAATTGTTTTGAACAATAAAACAAAATATTACTAACCTAAATGGACAACATAATTCTCTTTAAATAATAAAATCCAAGAAAGGAAATAAATCCCCATTTGGAATAAGAAGATCCCACTTCAATAAAGGAAAATATCGGACAGAATATTACAGTCAGATTTTTTCAGATAAGAAAAATATTATGCAGGAAAATACTCTGTGGTCACAAATAGATAATAAGACTTTATTTGAGACAACTGTAGAAATTACTACCTTAGAAAAATTATAAAACTAACTAAACAAACCTCCAACTAACTTCCCTTTTGGTTTATAATTTTTTTTACATGGGCAGAACAAAAGCAAGCAACCATTCATCCACAATATAAAGATGTCTAAAATAAAGGTTTGACAAAAAGAATAACATCATCGGTAACAGCACAAAACAAGCCCAAACATCAAAGTCTTTTAGAATAAAACCAAACCATAAACCAAGCAGCATCAACTCAAACACAAAAACAAATTTAACAAAGTATCAAAAGGAAAAACCAAAAGTAGAACCAAACACAAAAATATCTCTAAAAACTCCCCTCTTTATGGCTATAAAAAAAAACTTGGTTGAGAAGAGAAAGCTCCCCCATCCCTGGATAAGACAAACCGCATAATCTATAGTACCTCATCAACCTCGTTTTTTCTCTCCTGAAGCTTGTGCACCACTGACTCAAGGTCACAAGATTCATTTGATAGCAAGTGAAGGATACGACTACCGAAAAAAGACTCAATTAAAGTTTTGCTTGGACCATGAAGATGATGAGTCGTGGTGGTAGTGTCCAGGTCAGGAACATGGTGTCCCTGCAGAAGTTTTGGGTTGATGGAGAAGAGACTTAGAGAAGGCCCAATAGATTCTATAGGGGAAAGAAGATCAAGCTTCTGGGATAGCAAAATACCGTAGATAAGGTGAGGAAAACAAATAGGCAATTAAGAGTTGTGGACCCAATATGTCTTCTAATATGGTTCAGCACAAACACACCATAATTGAACTGTACTTGAGTCCCTATTTGATACACCAAAGTGGAAAGAGAAATGGTAAACTCGATTTGTGAGAAGAGGAGCGTCAATTATAAATGTCGATCCTGTGCAGAAAGGCATATCTAACACTGAATATAGTTGTAGACAATTGACTCCTTCGTGGCTATATCAAATGGGCTCCTATAGTTAGTTCAAACACTAAATCTCTGAGGGAAGGACGTTGTTCCCTCACATTCTCGGGCACATTACGATGCAAAAAATGATTAATCAAATTATCAGAGAAAACAAATTGATGGCATGTAATAAACTCCCTTTGATAATTTGGGCTAGCTAAATCTGCAAAACTAGAAGGAAGATTCAAAATAAAATCACGAACAAGCTATGGATAGTAGGGTCCCAAGCTCAAAACAGTTTGTTCAAGGCCAGTAGCATGAATCAACTACATAAGCTCAACGGCCTCTGGAGTACGGTCAGATAACTCTTTCTTATCCACAATTTTCGCTTAATAATGTACTTCCACAAGCTGACACCCTCCTCAAAGTGGAAGGAAACACCATCTAAAGGCACAGAAGGAACGTTGGAAGTTGTTGGTTGTTTTCTTTTGGCCTGAAGTAGAGGCCCTAGTGACACGAACATAACTAGTATCATCATTGTTCGAGCTGCTCTTGAATCCCCAATTTGAAGCTTCCTCAGAAGCAGTTTTCTCATATTCATTTTTAGCCATCGCAAAGGAGGCATCAACATCAACATTACCAACATCAGAGACACCAGCATCAACAACTGTTTTCTTTGATAGAACCTCTGTAATAGTAATATTGTCTTCACCGTCTTTGTCATCGGAATGAGTAGAGCGAGGAAAATTCTCATGAATTTGATCATTGGACTCAGTGATAACATCAGATAAAGCAACATTTTTCACATTCTCAGAAGTCTCAGTAGTCAATAAATCATCTGTCACAAGTCTTTGATCTAGTAAAGGGGAAGACTCAACCAGAGTCTTGACATTCTCTTCAACAGTTTGAGCCTCTTTACTAGGTTCAATATTAGCAACAACCAGAATTCATAAGCATTTTGCGAATCAATAGCATTAAGCATAGAAGATGCATAAATAATATTCTCAACAACAAACTGTAAAACATTTTCTTCAGAGATATTCACACCTTCAATTTCTTCTAACTCAGCAACAATCTCAACAGTAGTCTCAATACTTATCGACAATTTAACAGTCTCAAAACTTCTAGGAATAGAAACATTTTCTCCCAAAACAGTATCAGAAGCATGAACTGTATAATCACATAGTACTAGAACCAGATGCAAGATTATCATCAGCAACTAATCTAGTCTCAGAATCCCGAGCTTCTACTTGAACATTAACAAATGGTTTGGCAATCTCCTTAGGGTTTCTAGGTAAGGCTATAAAATCATGCATGTGATCGAATGAATCACTTGAAGTCGATTTTCAATATCTAGACGAATTTATAACCCAAGTTTAATAAGATCAAACAATATCAAAGCAGAGAAGCTAAACTTTTCTTTTTCTTTTGTTGCGTTAATCAATCCTGCACCAAAGCATCTCCATTTCGTCGAGGGAGGAAGAACTCCGATTCATTCTGTTGAGCAGGGAGTCCATGCATACAAACTCGACATTTGTTGATTAAAGCGAGAGGAACATCCTTAGAAACATGTAGCTCTCGTTTGACTTTCTCTTTGTATCTCACCATTTTTTTGTTAGAAGTGTGAGTTTCTTGATGAGTACTCACCATCAGTGGAGACTTAGTATGAAAAGCAAGTACAAAAAATTTCTAAAAAGACGGTTGAGGGAAGAACAAACTCACAACACAACAAGGAAGCCTGTCACGATTAAACTGCTAACAGTTTAAATCCAAAAAGCAATTAGACTTCCTTGAACTCCAAACAACCACAATTACGGTGGTTATTTACATGAATAACTTCATGGGCTTGTGATAACGGGCAAAAATGTACGTTCATAATGCTAAGTTCTTAAACAATGTTGGCCTGCGTTGATAAAATGTGTTAGATTGCATCTAAAAAGCATTAAGTTTATTATATTGCAGCCGCATGCGTTCATCGGATAGGAATAGTTGATTTTTGTGTTTTTATGCAGAATATGCGTTGACACAAGGTGTAAATTGCGATCATAGGAAATCATTGGTCGAGCACAACATTACCGCAAAGCTTTGCGGTGATTGCGTTCGCAAACATTTGCCTAAAAAGGATTACTGCAACTTGGTTGGTGCAACATGGTGAGCGCATCTGGGTGAAAGACACAATTAATCATGATGGGACAGAAAGCTGATGACAGTGGAATCCGAATTAAGTTGACAGCCGCTAACG
The DNA here is from genome assembly GCF_009727055.1 of Benincasa hispida. Classification (NCBI taxonomy): domain Eukaryota; kingdom Viridiplantae; phylum Streptophyta; class Magnoliopsida; order Cucurbitales; family Cucurbitaceae; genus Benincasa; species Benincasa hispida. The sequence continues at coordinate 36,470,086 of NC_052360.1, read as the reverse complement.
AACAAGTACATTCAGCTTTTTGGTGACAAATATTCGGCGCATCAGTTAGAAATTAAAACCGTCCCATTTGTACAATCATGAGAGAGAAGCCGCCTTACTTTCTGGAAGTTCTATAAATACCAAAGGCATCCTTCAGAAAAGGGTTTAGTCAATTCAACAGTTTTTATAAGTTCACCGTTCTATTCATAGTATAGCCTTGTTCTTAGATTTTCTTTCATTTTACGGTAGACACGAGAGAAGAATGTTGTGCCAACAGATCATTCCAGTAAGCTTGAGAGAGCGCCAGAAGCTACCAGAACAGAGAGAGGGCTGACGCCTACAGAAGTAGGAATATCTTTAGAACCGAATAGAGACTAACAGTGTAAAAGCCTCGGTCAGCAAGGAATTGCTACCAGGCTCTCTACCTTTATCTTCCATTGTTATTTTGTATTCAAACTCATTTATAAAAATGGAATTTCCTTCTCTATATCTATTCACTCTCTGTTATTCACGCATGAGTAGCTAAATCTGTTGAATGGGTTGAGAAGCATTTAGCTAGTACAACTGGGAATCTTCATTCTATGCGATTATCTTGTATTGTGTATGCTTCATTCGTCCATTAAAGATACTTGGGAGGGTAATCTATGGACAGGATCTAGGCTTGAGAAAGTCAGGTTAGAATCTAGGCTCGAGAGAGTCAGATTAGAACACATAATTAAGAGATAGGAGCTTAGGAATAAGCACTATTTGCTATTAATGCATCGCATGCATCCTAGAGATAGGATATAATTGTGTGTGGTCACCTTACATTTATGCATCTTGCACCATCGCATAGGACAAGAGTAGAGACTTAGGAATAAGCTCTATGGATACTTCTGTATTCAGCACATGCGTCCTAGACTTAGGAGCATCGCATTTGCATTGGAAAATGACTTGCTGTGCATGGTTCTAGTATGATCGCATAGTTTGACACATTCCCAGGTAACGATAGCTAAAGATCTTCTCAACCTGTTCATCTGCATACTCAGTGCATCTATCACGCAATCCAACTTTTTCTCAAGTCCACCGCATTTATTTATTTTTCATCACCGTAACACAACAACCTCAAGAACTATTGATTTATTTGGTCACCGCAAAGTTTTCATAAAAATTACCACCACAACCTATTTTCACAAGTCCCTGAGTTCGACCTTGGACTTACCAGGAAACTCAGTGGAATTTACACTTGGATTCCACTGAGGAAACTTGAGTGCTCAACGCAATTTCACCATCGCATATCATCCATAATTTCACTTCATAAAGTAACGCATCAGCTTGCATGCTTGATGGGTTGAGATCTTCAGCTGAACAACTTATGAATTTAGTTGTTATGCCTTCAAGACACAAAGACCCAAAGCTGATCCCAGGGCCTCAAGTCAGTCAACATATAAAGTATTGGTAAAAATGTTTGCTAATTTATTTTTAGTGTTGACATGCTCTAACATGATCTACTTACTTTCTACAAGGTCACGAATAAAGGTATCTTATGTCAATATGTTTAGTAGGATTGTGATCAACTAGATTATTGGATATATTAATTGCATTCATGTTGTCACAATAAAGAGTCATGACATCTTACGGGACATCATACTCTAGTAACATTTGCTTCATCAAACGTATACGGTAAAACATATTCGCTTGTGTCATTTATATTTGATTATCCTTCTTGCACTAAAAAAATGACTATTTTTAGGACAAGATTGATATTTGGCACACACACCTATAGTAAAAGCAATATCTATTCTACTCACTGTTAAATAGAGTAAGCTTCCAATGATGCTCCTGTATAGACTCTCACTAACTTGAGCAGGAATTCTTTTAGCATTATCATTTTCAAGGCCAAATTTATTCACTAAATTTTTGGCATATTTGCTTTGAGAAATAAAGATTCCCTCATTTAGTTACTTTATTTGAAATTTTAGAAAATAGGATAGTTCTCTTACCATGCTCATCTCGAATTCTTCCTACATTTATTTCACAAAGAGCTCGACCATTTCCTACAACATCCCTCCGAATACAATGTCATAAACATAAATTTGGACAATCACAAAATTCTCACGAGATTTTTTCACAAAAAGAGTTTTATCAACTTCTTCTCGACTTGCCATTAGTGACAAGAAATTGAGTTAAATGTTCATACTAGGCTCTGGGTGCCTGTTTGAGGCCATAAAGGGCTTTTTGAATTTATATATAGGGTGTGGAGATTTCAAAATCCTTTATGTTCAGCAACATACACTTTTCATTAAGAAATTCGTTCAATAAAGCACTATTCAGATCTATTTAATATAGTTTGAATTTTAGAAGACAAGAAATATTGAGAAGAGTATGATAGCTTCATGTCTTGCAATAGGAGCGAAGGTTTTATCAAAATCCACGCTTTCCATTTGAGTATACCCCTGAGCCACTAATTTGGATTTATTGCTAATGTCATTTCCATTCTCATCAGTCTTAGTTTTGAAAATCCACTTTGCGACAATTACATTCACATATTAAAGCCTGGGAACAAGAGTCCAGACATCAATTCTTACAAATTTCTTAAGTTCTTCTTGCATGGTATTGACCCAACATTAATCTTTAAGAGCTTCTTTGACATTTCTTGGTTCAACAGGGAAAGTGAAGTAAATATTACTATCTTAAGATAATTGACTTTATCTACCCTTCTACTTGTCACCCCTTCTTCAAGATCACCATGTTACTAGAGGGATGATTTTTACGAACCCTGTTGGAAGCTTGCTTGTTACTAGCTTCCGCCTACTCATAAGCACTCTGGTTGACCTCCATAGGGATTTCCAAATTCATGTTGGAAGGCATGCCAGACGAGATGTTAGGAACATTAGAATTGACAAATGGAGTAGTGTTGGAATCTTCTTCTTCTATAGAAGTAAAATTGTAATAGGCTATATCATCATCGATCACAACATTAATGGAGTCCATTATAGTACGAGTTCAACAGGTAAGCTCGACTATTTTTGGAATATCCAAGAAAAATCCCTTCATTCAATTTGAAATCCCATTTCCTCTAGCCTCTCTGTCAACAAGAATGTAGCAAGTACTTCTAAAGATGTGGAAGTATTTCATAGTCAGTTTTCTCCCTCTCCATATTTCATAAATTGTGCTTGAGGTACCTTGTCATAAAAAAAACTCTATAAAGGATATGACATGTTGTGTTTCGTTCTTCTGCCCAAAACTGGAATGGAAGATGTTTTGCATGTAACATCGCTCAAGCCATCTCCTAAAGTATCCGATTTTTCCTCTCTACAACTCCATTCTGCTGCAGAGTAATAGAGGTTAAGAATTCATGGTGAATTCCTTTATACCTTTACGGCAATTCCATAGTTCCAAAGGTGTTTCAGAAACACTCTTGGACGGAGCATAGTTCAAAATATAAGCTGTAGTCTACACTGCATAACCCCAAAATGAAACAAGTAAATGAATGTAACTCATCATAGATCGAACCATGTCTAACAAGATTCAATTTCTCCTTTCTGATACACTCTCCACCTCGATTAGTTCAAAGTGTCTTAATTGTTTTATCTAATGCATTTTCAACTTCGGCTTTATACTCCTTATACTTTTCAAGGGCTTTCGACTTATGTTACATTAAGTAAACATACCCATATCTTGAATAATCATCTATAAAAGAGATGAAGTATTCAAACCCTCCTTTTGCTTTAATATTCATAGGACCACAAAGGTCTGAATGTACAAGTTTTAAGAGCTCTTTGGTTCTATGGTCTTTTCTAGTGAAAGGTCCTTTAGTCATTTAGCCTCATTCGTAACCAACCTCTCAATCCTTTGAGATTTATGTGACCTATTCTTAGATGCCAAAGTTGGGTATTTTCTTTAGGAGAACCTTTTGTCTTTTATTTTGAGTTACTGCGGTTTTGAACATTTAAGTATTAAGGAGGGCCTTAGATGCTAACGACCTTAGCACATAAAGGTTACTTTTGAGATTTGCAGAACAATTTTGAACACAATGTTTGTAAATAAACACTTTATTCACAATAAAATTCAAAGTATAGTTTTGTTCTAACAATCACTTTCCAGAAATAAAGTGCCTTTTCAAATCAGGAACTATATACACATTATCTAATAATAAGTAAGATTTTTGTAAAAGTAAATGGGCCCTTCCACTACAATCGTCCAGACGACGTGTCCAATTTCAACTCGTATCATCATCTCCCCATTTGCCAGCTGCCACCAGGAACTAATTCCCCAAAAGGAAGAATAAACATGATTAGTGGCGCCTGAATCTATTATCTAGGTAGAATTTTCATTCTCCACCAAACAAGTTTCCAAAACGAGTAAATCATATTTACCTTATTTGGCCTTCTTCTTTTCTGCTAAATATTTAGGATAGTTTTGTTTCTATTGTCCCTTCTAGTTGCAGTGGAAACCAATTCCCTTAGCAACCTTGGCTTTCTTGCCCTTTTAGGCAGTAACAGGGTTAGCTTTTCCCTAACCTCCTCCCTTCTTCTTTTTCAACTTTTTGGTGCCGAAAGAAGAAGATTAAAACTTCTTTTCAGAGGTCGAACCTCTGTAGAACTTCCTTGAGGACAAGACAACATTTGCCTCACCTTTTTGTTCCTTGACTTTCATCAAAGATTGGTATGTCTATAGGTCGTTAAGAAGGGTGGTCAGGTTGCAATCAAGCTTGTTCATAACAATATTGCTACGGAACCAAAGGAAACTCTTAGGTAAAGTTTTCTAGATGAAGCTAACCTGAATGGCTTCATCGATGACAGACTCGTTGATCTCTGCCACATTAAAGTGGACCATCATGTTTACAACATGTTCATGAATAGAGGCCCTTTCTTTCATAAGGGTATTGAAGATGTACTTAAAAGCGTCATAGCAGAGTTGTGTGGACGATTGTCCAAACATCTCCCCCAATGAATCCATTATCTCATGAGTTGTGTCCATAGGTTAGTGCTTCTTGGCCAAGACTTCAAATAAGCTGGCCAAAATATATGCTTGGGCTTTTTCATTCACCTTGACCCATCTGTCATATGCATCCCAAATGTTTCGAGATCCATTACTAATAAGGACTTGAGGACACACCTCAACAAAGACGAATCTCAAGTCATCTATAATTAGCATATTGTTAATAGTATTCTTCCAACTTGTGTAAATATCCTCGTTCAATTTATCAGTAAAAGTAAGTTTAAACTAGTGCTCATCATCATGATAGTAGCTGAAACCATACAATTTATTTATATTAGTTATTCATGCATTACCCAATTAAAACCAATCAATTTAGCAAAATGATAAGCGTCCGCGATGCTTATTGGATGCAAAGCTAGAGGTCCTTCTAGGATCCTTGCAAAAACTCACAAAGAAAGCTAACTAAGATCAAACTTAGAATCTATGATGGTCACTCTTAGATCCTAAGAAAACTCACTCCAGAATTAGCTTAATCAAGACTAATCGAATGAATTGATTTAAACATCAAATCTAAAACAAGATTTGAAAGAAAAAGACAACACCAAAGGGTTGAAAAGCACAAGATTTTTTAACTATGGATAATTTGAGTTTTGAAGAACATTACAAGCCATTTTATAGGCCAGATGGTCGTGGATAGACCAAGAAATTCAAAATTCATTCAAATATAATTAATTGCAAATTGTAGAAAATAACACCTAGAAACTTGAAACTTAATTGCATACTAAATTATAAGTCAAAATGCAAAACTAGGAATATAGAAAGTCTTCAAATTACCTTAAATATCTCCACTAGAAGGCATAAAAGTAGATATGCACATTTGACAAGGTTTGACATCACATTTCCCCATGCAGTGCACACTTGACAACATTTTCTTTACAAAATCTGCACACTTTTATTTACCACGTCATCTTCCAAACTATAGGACTTTTCCCATGCCATCTTCATGCCATTCTCTAACATTATATAAAACTTTGGTCTCAAAATTATTTGTCAATTCTTGTGAATTTGCTAGTTTTTGAAGATGTAGTGTGAATGCCTCTTGAATCTTTGCCTTGCTTCTTGTAATTGGTCCTTTAGGTACATGAAATGGTTCAATGGTTGAATTCACATCAACCCCCATTTCTTTAAAAGAATTTGTCCTCATATTAAGGTCTTCATTCCCTACATCAAAAGAAGTCAAGTCAACCACATTGAAAGTAGAACTTACGTGTACTCACCTCGAAGATCCAATTTGTAGGCATTATCATTGATCCGCTTTATCACTTGAAATGGACCATCTCCTATTGGTTGAAGTTTAGACATCCTTTGATATAGAAACTTTTCCTTTCATAGATGAACCCAAACCCAATCACTAGGCTTAAAAATCATTTTCTTCCTCCCTTGGTTCTTGCTATTGACAAGCTTTTGATTCTTCTTTTCAATCCTTTCTTTGACTTCTTTATGCAAATTTTTTATGTATTCTGCCCATGAAACAACTGCATCACTAGTAAACTATTAGGTGGAAAGGGTGACAAATCTAAAGGAGTTAATGGATTAAAGCTATACACAACCTCAGAAGGCGAAAAAAGGAGTGGTGTTATGTATTGCTCTATTGTAAGCAAACTCTACAAAAGGTAGAGTATTCTCCCAAGACTTGAGATTTTTAGACATTAGTGACCTAAGCAAAGTTCCCAATGTTCTATTAACCACCTCAGTTTGCCCATCGGTTTGTGAGTGACAAGTTATTGAAAACAAAAACTTAGTTCCCAATTTACTCCACAAAACTTTCCAAAAATGACTTAAAAATTTTGCATCTCTATCACTAACAATAGTCTTAGGAATTCCATGCAATCTAACCACTTCCCTAAAGAAAAGATTAGCGATGTTAGTGACATGATCTGTTTTATTACATGGTATGAAATGTGTCACTTTACTAAACCTATCAACTACCACAAAAATGCTATCATGATGTCTCCTAATCTTTGGTAGTCCTAAAATAAAATCCATGCTAATGTCAACCCAAGGTTTATTAGAAACATCTAAAGGTGTGTAAAGACCATGTGGTTGTGTCTTAGACTTAGACTCCTTACATTTGAAACATTGTTTGCACACTTTATTCACATAATTTCTCATTTTCGACCAATAAAAATGTTCAACCAATATGTTATATGTTTAAATTCCCCAAAATGTCCCATTAATCCTCCCCCATGAGCTTCCTTCACAAGCAACTCTCGAATGGAACACTTAGGAATACAAAGTTTTCCTTTCCTAAAAAGCATTTCATCAAACACAATATAACCATGCACATTTTCCCCTTCTAAACATTGAATATACACATCATGAAATTTAAATGTCTCTACTTTGTACAAATCAATCATGTGTTTAAAACCAAGAATTTTTGCACTAAGGGAAGAAAACAATGCATACCTTCTTGATAACGCATCAACCACCACATTATCCTTACCTTTCTTGTAATGAATGACATATGGAAATGTCTCAATGAACTCTACCAATTTAGCATGCCTCTTATTCAACTTTATTTGGCTTTTGAGGTGCTTCAATCTTTCATGATCTGTGTGGATGACGAACTCTTTTGGCCACAAGTAATGTTGCCAAAGTTGAAAAGCCCTTACAAGTGCATGTAATTCCTTATCATATTTAGGGTATCTAAGTTGTGCTCCATTTAGCTTCTCACTAAATAACATGACTGGCCTCTTTTCTTACATCAAAACAGCCCCAGTCCCTATCCCACTTATATCACATTCAATTTCAAAAGATTGGTCAAAGTTAGGTAAAGCAAGACAAGGTGTATTAGTCAATTTATCTTTCAATTCATTGAATGCATTTTTTGCTTTTCTTTCCATTCAAATTTCACATACTTTTTAACAAATTCATTTAATGGTGAGGCTATGCTACTGAAATCCTTAATAAACCTCCAATAAAAACTAGCCAAACCATGAAAAGATCTCACATTGGTTGCATTGATGGGCGTTGGCCACTCTCGAATAGCCTTGACCTTTTCTTCATCAACTTTCACCCCATCCTTTCCAACAATGAATCCTATGAAATGGACTTGGTCCAACAAAAACTACACTTTTTAAAATTGGCATAAAGCTTTTCTTCTCTAAGTTTAAGCAAGTATACCACAACAAATTTTCCAATGTATTCTCTCAAAACATGATTCATTAGCCTCATAAAAGTAGTTGGTGCATTGGTAAGACAAAATGGCATAACAAGCTACTCATAAAGACCAATTTTTGTTATGAAAGTCGTTTTCCACTCATCTCCACATGCATTCGAATTTGATGTTAACCACTTTTAAGACCAATTTTTGAAAACAAGTTTGCACCATGTAATTCATCTATCATGTCATTCAATCTAGGAATAAGATGTCAATACTTTATCATTATTTTGTTGATGGCTCGACAATCAACACACATCCTCCATGTTCCATCCTTCTTGGGTACCAAAATGACTGGAACTGAACAAGGACTCATGTTTTCTTGAACATAACCTTTATCTATGAGTTCTTCCACTTACCTTTGAATTTCCTTGGCCTCGATTGGATTGGTCCTGTCGACCGCCATATTTGGAAGCGTTGCCTCGAGTATGAAGTCAATTTTGTGCTCAATTCCTCTTAAAGGAGGTAGACCCGTTGGTGCAACTTCATGTGGAAACATGTCATTAAATTCCTGCAAAAGAGATTTAAAAGCACTAGGTAAACTATCATTAGAGTTAGGTTCAGTTACTAACCACATTCCTTTGCACATAAGTACAAAGTTTGGTGCTTCGAATGAAAACATATTCCTCTATTCCCCTTCTCTCATAACCAAACTCACTCTCTCTTTTTTTCCCCTCAAAATCACTCTTTTTTCTCTCTTGGTTTTCACTCATCTTTTGCCCCTCACTTTTCTCTTTTTTTTTCGCTCTTCTCCTTTAACTTACTTTCTTCTCTCCTCTCTTGATCCTCAAATTTTTTTCTTTTCTTTTCTAATTTCACTTGATTGAATTGTACTTCATATGGAGATAATGGAAGCAAAGTAAACTTCTTCCCATTAAAAGTAAATGTGTACTTGTTCAACAAACCATCATATGTGACTTCTCTATCATATTGCCAAGGTCGGCCCAATAACATATCACTTGCATGCATAGGTACTACATCGCAAAGAACCTCGTCCTTATATCTTCCCAAAGTAAAAGAAATAAGAACTTGGGAGTTTACCTTCAATTCTCCTTTGTTTCTTAACCATTGAAGTTTATATGATTTTGGATGTGGAGGAGTAGTGAGTTGGAGTCTTTTTACAAGAAAACTACTTACTACATTTGTGCAACTTCCACTATCAATCACAAAGCTATATGGGGCTCCTTCAATCAAGCACCTTGTGTGAAATAAGTTCTCCCTTTGATCTTCAACTTTCTCCTCCTTGATCTGTACATTAAGTACTGTTCTTGCAACTAAGGATATGGAGTTACCTTCTTCAATGTACTCATCATCAAAGACTTCAGATTCTTCCTCAAGTTGACCACCCTGTGCATCATATTCATCTTCTGAATCAATAATTTCATTTCTTATGACCATGACCTTTTTATTGACACAATCTTTGCTCGTGTGCCCAAATCCTTTGCGCTTCCAACATTGAATGGAACTAGATTTCTCTCTTTCCTCCTTTGAAGCTTCATTCTTTTTAGTATAGGTGCTTCAGGCTTCCACTCTTTTAGGAGCCACAAACTTCCCTTTTGCTTCACTCTATTCACAAAACCATCATTGTTCCAAATATTAGAATTTGAAAAGGTATTAGCTTTAGAATTATACCTCTTGGAATGTTCCTTTTCTTCTCTCAATTGTTCTTCAATTTTGATTGTATAATGATACATATCTTCTAAGTATAGTTGTGGATATCTATCAACGAGATGAGCAATTTCTCGATTTAAACCTCCAAAGAATCTAGACATGGTGTCTTCTTCTTCTTCTCGAATATTTGCTCTTTCCATCAAAGTTTCCATCTCTTGTTAATATTAAGCTAAAACACTTTTTGTTCCCTACCTCAAAACTTGCAATTTAGTTCTCAAATCTCTTTCATAATGTTTTGGAACATACCTCTTTCTCATGGCTTCTTTAAGTTCTTCCCAAATTTCAATGGGATCCTCCTCTTTCCTCCTTCTCTTAGATTTGAGATGTTGATACCAATTTCCTGCATGGTTACTGAATTCGACAATGGCAAGTCTCATCTTCTTATTCTCACTAAATGTGTTGCAATCAAACACATGTTCTATCTTCCTATCCCATTCCAAGTATGCCTTCGCATCCGACGTTCCACAAAATGGTGGAATTTTGAGCTTGATTCCACTATCTCTATCTTCATGGATTCTTTCTCCTCGTCTAGGGTGCATATTATATCTTCCTCTTCCTCTCACGTTTCCTCTTCCTCTAATTTGTCTTTCTTGTTCAACTAAGTCAAATACTTCCTCATATTCTTGTAAGACTCTTTGTTGTTGTGCCCTCCTTTCTGGCCTATCTTTCGTCATCATTTCCATCATGCCTTGAATGGCTTGAAGAATAGCCATATTAGTATCTTGTACTTGTGGTACTCCTTCACCCTCAGACATTTTGAAGTTAGTAATAAAAAAACCTCACCACACTTCTCACCAATTTCACTCAAGAACACTCGTGTTTATCACTCAAGGGTAGGCTTTTTGTACTGGATCAAATATGTAAGGGTTGGCTTATATTTTTGGTGCAATCTCACTAAAAGTTTGATAAAAACCAATTCAAAATGATCAACTCTCACAAACTAAGACTAGAGTAACTAAACATAGGCTAAAAAAAATATATGGATTTTTTTTTTCAAATGAATCACAAGAAACTTTCATGTGCCTTGGATCTTTGATTTTTTTTTTTTTTTTTTGCTATTGTTTTGTTTTGTTTGTTTTGTTTGTTTTTTGTCTTTTTTTTTCTTTTATGATCCAAGAACTGATTTGAAGAAATTTTCAAGACAAGTTGTAGTATGTCGTCAAGTACAAGATGTAAGTTATTGCTTTGGAGAAAAAAATTGAAATAAAAATAAATTGAAATAAAGTAAAGATAACACATCTAAAGTCACCAAGAACGATGAACAAATGCTCTGATACAAAATGATAAGCATTCGCGATGGTTGTTGGATGCAAAGCTAGAGGTCCTTCTAGGATCCTTACAAAAACTCACAAAGAAAGCTAACTTAGTTCAAACTTAGAATCTATGATGGTCACTCTTAGATCCTAAGACAACTCACTCCAGAATTAGCTTGATCAAGACTAATCAATGAATTGATTTAAACATCAAATCTAAAGCAAGATTTGAAAGAAAAAGACAACACCAAAGGGTTGAAAAAGCACAAGATTTTTTAACTATGGATAATTTGAGTTTTGAAGAACATTACAAGCCATTTTATAGGCCAGATGGTCGTGGATAGACCAAGAAACGCAAAATTCATTCAAATATAATTAATTGCAAATTGTAGAAAATAACACCTAGAAACTTGAAACTTAATTGCATACTAAATTATAAGTTAAAATGCAAAACTAGGAATGTAGAAAGTCTTCAAATTGCCTTAAATATCTCCTCTAGAAGATGGCGAAGTAGATATGCACATTTGACAAGGTTTGACATCACATTTCCCTATCAGTGCACACTTGATAACATTTTCTTCACTGCACACTTTTTCTTTTACCACCGTGTCATCTTCCAAACTATAGGACTTTTCCCATGCTATCTTCATTCCATTCTCTTCTTGACTTATTGAATTAACATTATATAAAACTTTGGTCTCAAAATTATTTGTCGGTTCTTGTGAATTTGCTAGTTTTTGAAGATGTAGTGTGAATGCCTCTTGAATCTTCTTTGCCTTGCTTCCTATAATTGGTCCTTTAGGTACATGCAATGGTTCAATGGTTGAATTCACATCACAAAATTCTAATGAACCTAACTTACATTTATTTTGTAATGATGCTTCAGTGGGTTAGAATAAAAGCCATCTAAGGTGATCAGTTACCTCTTCCCTGAATTGAAACATTCTCAACTAATAATTACACCAGAATAATCCTTATTCCTATAATGATCAGTCACCATTGTTCAGTGTAGAAATCATTAACTTACTTAACATTCTTTTGTAAGTGTAACCCTTCATTTTATATTTTAGAGTTTCGCCCCAATGAGTCCAACCGTAGAAAAAACCGATTGAGGAAAAAAAAAAAGTAACCCTATCCATTTATGGAGTTTGAGTAAAAATTCATGCAAACGCCTCATAGGGGGACACAAGTAAAGGTTCCTCGAGATCGAGCATGAAAGTTTCTTATAAACTAATGAAAGAGACCGTAGGATGTATTGACACACGTCCCTCCCCCACTTACTATAAACACTCTCTCCATTCACCTTGTAATTAACCTATGCAAACATCATCTGTAGAGGGATACAAGCTAAGGTGTCTCGAGGCCGAGCATAGACTCATGGTCTGAACTTTTAAGGACAAACATGAAAGGAAATGGAAGTATCATATACAATATTTTCCTCCCACTTAGTGTTCTACCTAAGGTTGATTAACTTAAAAAAATTCGACTAATAATTTTTACTAAGTGATGACATAAAATGTGATGATGCCATAAACGTGATCACATAAAAATTGATGCTTTTATTTTAAGCATGTGGACAAATATGAATATGAACGAATAAAATTTATCTTCTTATGTCATACAACGCATGGATGATTACAATGATATGCGATACTACTTCTAGATGTACGTGTTATTAATGAATGTTCTTGTAGTATGCTGTGCGTTGTCACAAGTTTCCTTGCGATGGAACCAAGTATAATTCCACCGCAAGTTTCTTGGAGTGATCCGAGGTCGAACACAGGGATTGTTTTAGGTTGATTGTGTCACGTTCATGATATATGCGACCGGGGGTTTTTCAATTTAATATAAGTGTGGTTTGTACATGCGATAAAGTAAATTGTGCAATAAAGATACAAGATACAGGTTACATGATACAAGATACCGAGGTTGAGATTGACTGTGAAGATTATACAAAGGTCGTGTTATGTGGTGGCAAGGCTTATATGTGAAGCAGAAAGAGAAATGGTAATTAGTACAAATATCGCAAGTTCCTTAATTGCGTTAAAGATATAAGAGCGGTTCTGCTTTCCCTTGGCATACACCTTCCAGTGATCAGCCGCGCTTCCCACATCTCTATGGTGAAACAGGGACGAACGTAGTGAACGAAAGGTTGCTTCCATCTCTGGAAGTACTTCTTGCTTTAGTTAACGCATTCTTCTAACCTTCTCTCAATAGATCAGAATGACATCTTCACTTCTGCTCTCACAGGTGAAGATGTCGTCTAACATGCTTTAGCTAAACGTCTTTATTTTTTTAGCACAGATTAAATTACTTGTTTAATTCATATTAATCACCACGGGATTAAGAAAATATCATGGAGAACACGATTAATGGAGGAACAAAAATAGACAGAAATGAGGAAATGAGAATGATCATGACATTTAGTTATAAAATCAAGTGTCTGATACATGGTTGTGAATGATTTAGACTAAGAAGAGGAAATACAATTGATGAATAAGAGTTACAAACAGATACAGAAGAGTGCCAATGTCTTGACTCCAATCTGGATAGAAAGATTTCTTATCGGCGTAGATGGAATGAATGGAAGGATGAGCTTCCCTCTCAGGCTTGCTCAACCGGTAGAGTTGATCTAGGTACAGAGCTTCACGATGGGGATTTGGAATAATTCGCCCTAAGACTCACCTCTCAGCCTTGTCTCTTTTATTCCCAGATCTTCTCCAATCGACACTCAGCTCAACCTCTCTCTCAATATCCTCGTATCAATTATCCCCCGTATCAAGTATATCTTTCAGTGAATTCTTTGAGGGTATTTATAGACAAAAGCTTTGACTCTCTGACTTATGATCCCCACTTTAATTGTTATGGAAATTCTGAGAATGGTGGAATAAATATTCCTTCTGTTATGCAATCCATCCGCCGAAGATGCACAACGGTTAGTTGTACATGTGTCAAAATCCTCCGTGATTGCTTGCTCATTTGCATCTTTCGATCATGTGCCCGTATGCGGTGTTGTTTTTTATTACCGCATGCGGTTGAAGTTCAACTCTGGATTGATTTTCGCACGCGCTGTCATTGTGTTGATTGCCTATTCATTCCTGAATGATGGGCGCAATGCAACGTAGATGTGTTAATCTTTTTCTCTTTAGCCATGAGCGCATACGGTGGCTTGATTTCCTGCAAAACAGACTTCAAATATTCTTTTCTACTATCGCAATGGTGTTAGTGGGTGTATTGACAATAATTTATAATTATTGTATTTCTTAGCCAATTGCCATACAATTGACGCAACTTTCCTCTCTTTTGGCTGCAATATCTAAATAAAGCAGTATAAATAACTTGTATTTCTACAAGTTATCACTAAGTGATTGTTAGCCGTGTTTTTTCTAAGTAAACTAAACCTTAGGTTATAAAATACTCAGTGGGAGGAAGAGATATATATGATATGTCAATGATTCCACTCACATTTCTCCGTGAATGTTCACGCCGTAAGATTCATGCTTGGCCTCGTAGTGCCCTGGGAGCATCCCCCATCGGATGATGTTTGCATTAGTCAATATTAAGGTGGACCAAGAGAGTATTTATAGTAAGTGGGAGAAGGGTGTGTGTCAACATTTCTTGCAGTCTCCTTCATTGGTTCGCACCGTGAGATCATTCTTGCACTCTCTCATGGCGCACTGGGAGTATCCACCTTCGGATGGGTTTTTTGTAGTTGGTCAATATCAAGGTGAACTCCAGAAATGGATAGGGTCACTTTAGTTTTTGCCCCAATCAGATTTTTTCCCTTCGGATTGTCTGCTTGGGGCGGAACTCTAGGGCCTAAAATGACAGGTCACACTTACGGAAAATTGTTAAGCAAGTTAATGATTTCTTGACCAAATCAATGATGGCTAGTTATTATTGGAACAAGAGTTGTTCTAGTATTAATGGCTGGTTGAGAATGTCTCAATTCAGAGGAGGGATAAATTGACCACCCTTCGGCGGCTTTTGTCCTAAACCTTTGAAGCGTCATTGTGAAAATAGATGTCACAAGGGGTTCATTTCAGTTTTGCTAAACCGTATTGGATGTTGTATGCTTTACAACGAGTATTTGGTTAAAACCTGTCAATGTGTTTCTTTTTCAGCAACATGAATGTTTTTCCATTAAATGCCTCTAGTTTGACCGATTTCATACAGTGGAAAGAATCCATAAAACATATTTCGTGGTAAATGGCCTCGAGTTTTTCATGGTTGAGGAATGTCCTCAAGTCCCGACCCTTGATGCACCACGAAGTGTTCGTAATGCATATGAGTTGTGGATGAAGGCTAATTCATTGGCTCAACTTCACATATTGGCTAGCATGCCTGATGCTTTGGCCAAAAGGGTTGAGAACATGGTCATTGCATGTGAGATCATGGACTCGTTGCAAGAATTGTTTGAACGTCAGTTCTCACTTTTCGAGCACAAAAGAATGATGACAAAGTAACCAGTAGTGTCAATTCCCAAAATAACCTCCTATTAGAGAAAGAAAGTGTTACTGACTCTGATGAAGTTCATCGACGAGAAATGTTCTCTAAAATGGAACTTGGAGCTTATTTAGGTTCTGATACTGATCCCATTACTCTCCAAAAGAAGAGGAAGACTAAAGACAGTAAATATGATTTATTTTTCTTAGAGACGTATTTGGTAGAGAATGATGATTCTGTTTGGATCCTTGATTCGGGTACTACTAATCACATTAGTTCTTCTTACCAAGGATTTAGTTCCTGGCAAATGTTTCCACAGGTAGAGTTTACTCTTCGAGTCGATACTGGTGAGATTGTTTCAGCTGTTGCTGTAGGCAGGCTGAAGTTATTTTTGGACAAGAAACGTTATTTATTACTGGATAATGTTTTTGTGTTTCCTCATATCAAGAGGAATTTAATCTCGGTTTCTTGTCTCATTGAACAAGGCTATACCATCTTTTTTTCTGAGAGTACAGTGTTCATTTTCAAGAATGGTATGGAGTTTGGTTTTTGTTCAATGGAAAATAACTTATATGTGCTAAGGTCGTTAGTCATAAAAGCCTTGTTTAATACTGAAATGTTCCGTACAGCGACAAAAGCTAAAAGACCAAAGGTTTCTCCTAAGGAAAATGCCCATCTTTGGCATCTAAGGTTAGGTCACAAAAACCTCAAGAGGATTGAGCAATTGGTGACATGTGGACTTCTAAAGAGTTTAGAAGAAAACTCCTTGCCAGTGTCTGAATCATGCCTTAAAGACAAGATGACCAAACAACCTTTTACTGGAAAAGGTTATAAAGCCAAGGAAACCTTGGAGCTTATACATTCAAACCTCTGTGGTCCAATGAGTGTTAGGGCTCGAGGTGGGTATGAATATTTCATCTCTTTCATAGATGATTATTCAAGGTTTGAGTATCTCTACCTAATGTAACGTAAGTCTGAAACTCTTGACAAGTTCAAGGAGTATAAGGCTGAAGTTGAAAACTTGTTAGGTAAGAAGATAAAAACACTATGATCTGATCGTGATGGAGAGTATATAGACCTCGAATTCCATAACTATATGATAGAACATGGAATTACATCCGAACTCTCGACCCCATGTACACCTCAGCAGAATGATGTATCAGAAAGGAGAAAAAGAACCTTGTTGGACATGGTTCGGTTTATGATGAGTTATGCTCATCTTCTAGAATCATTTTGGGGATTTGTAATGGAAATTGCATGTTACATTTTGAACAACGTTCCCTCGAAAGGAGTTTCTAAAACATCTTTTAAGCTATGGAGAGGCCATAAAGGTAGTTTACGCCACTTTAGGATTTGAAGATGTCCGATGCACCATTTTTTGGCTAACCCAAAGAAGTTGGAACCGCGTTCGAAAGTTTTCCTCTTTGTAGGCTACCCCAAGGAAACAATGGGTAGATACTTCTATGATCCAAGTGAGAAAAAAGTATTTGTGTGAACAAATGCTATCTTCTTGGAAGAAAACCACATCAGGGATCATAAACCACGAAGTAAGCTTGTTTTACGTGAGACTTTTAGTGAGACTACTGAGGGTTCAACAAGAGTTGTTAAACAGACTGACAGATCAACAAGGGTCCTTGAGGTCGGTACATCTAGTTAACCATCTCAAGAGTTGAGACCGCCTCGACGTAGTGGAAGGGTTATGAACCCATCGGAATGCTACATGGGTTTGATTGAAGCCTAGAACATCATTTTTGATGATGGGGTCGAGGATCCCTTGTCTTATAAGCAAGAAATGGAGGATGTTGACAAAAATTAGTGGATTAAGGCCATGAACTAGGAAATGGAGTCTATGTACTTCAATAATGTTTGGGAACTTGTGGATCGGCCTGATGGGGTAAAACCTATAGGGTGTAAGTGGATCTACAAGTGAAAACGAGGTGTAGATGGAAAGGTGCAAACCTTTAAGGCTAGACTCGTGGCAAAGGGTTATACCTAGATCTAGGTTGAGGGAGTGGAGTATGAGGAAATGAAGTCTATCCGGATACTCCTGTCCATAGTCACATTTTATGATTATAAAATATGGAAAATGGATGTCAAGACTGCCTTTCTGAATGGTAATCTTGAGGAGACCATTTACATGGCTCAACTAGAAGGGTTCTTAATTCCAAATCAAGAGCAAAGAGTTAGTAAGCTTAATAGATCCATTTATGGACTGAAACAAGCGTCTAGCGTGGAACATTAGATTTCACAGTGCGATCAAATTTAGCTTTGATCAGAACGTTAATGAGCCTTGTGTTTACAAGAAAATCATCAACAGCTCAGTAGCTTTCCTGGTACTTATGTGGATGATATCCTACTCATTGAGAATGATGTAGGCTTTCTGACTGACATTAAGAAATGGCTAGCTGCCCAATTCCAAATGAAAGGTTTGGGAGAGGCATAGTATGTTCTAGGGATCCAGATCATTCGGGATCATAAGAACAAGAGGTTAGCCTTGTCTCAGGCATCATACATTGATCAAATGTTGATCAGGTACAGGATGCAGGATTCCAAGAGGGGTTTATTACCCTTCAGGCATGGAATTTTTTTGTATAAGGATCAATGTCCTAAGACAGCTCAAGAGGTTGAGAAGATGAGACGGATTCCCTATGGTTCAGCTGTTGGACTTAATGTATGCAATGTTATGTACCAAAGTTGACATTTGCTATGCAGTAAGGATTGTCAGCCATTATCAATCCAATCTAGGATTAGATCATTGGACAACAGTCAAAACGATCCTCAAGTATCTTCGGAGAATGAGGGACTACATGCTCGTGTATGAAGATAAGGTTTTGATCCTTACAGGATACACATACTCTGACTTTTAGACTGATAGAGATTTTTGGAAATCAACATCAGGGTTAATGTTCACTCTGAATGGAGGGGCAGTAGTTTGGTGAAGCATCAAGTAAGAATGCATATCCACTATGGAAGCCGAATACATAGCCGCTTATAAAGATGATAAGGAGGCTGTTTGGCTGAGGAAATTCCTTAAAAATTTGGAAGTTGTTCCAAATATGTCTCTATCGATCACTCTCTATTGTGATAACAGTGGGGTTGTGGAAAATTCAAAGGAACCTTGAATTCATCGTAAAGGCAAGCATATAGAATGGAAATATCATTTGAACAGGGAGATTGTGCATCGCGGTGATGTGATAGTCACGAAGATCGCGTCGGAGCACAACGTTGTTGATCCATTCACAAAGGCTATCACGGCTAAAGTGTTCGGGGGTCATCTGGAGAGTCTGGGTCTATAGGACATGCGGTATCTTGTCTAGGGCTAGTGGGAGATGATACTGGAGTATAGAGTATGCCCTAGTTTATTGTATATTGTACTTGTTTTTTCATGTATTGTACATTAGTCTCCCGAGAAGTTAGGACAAGTGGGAGATTGTTGGGATTGGTGTGCTAACTCTCCCAGAGTCTCGTAGTTTGTAAACATTGTACACATTGTTATGAATAAAATAAGAGTTATTTTATTTGCATTTACTCATATCTAATAAACAAAGATATGTGGTTATTTTATGTAAACTTAAACATGTATATGAGATATACAAGTGGATAATGCCTTAAGTGATAACCGAAAAAGTTCTGTAGTATAAGGATAAAGGAGGGATACCTTATCCTGGTGACACTACGGATATGGCCCGCTTTGTAGAGGTTTACAAGTGTTTTGAACTATACAGATGGTTTAATCATGACCATTCATGTGGTGACATGCGAACGGGGATGTCTTATACAAACAGTCTGTATAAGACCGGGCCACAAGATGATTCATCTATTTATATAACATTGTTGATATTTGAGACTTACATCTCACTTTAAATAACCATAGGTGACATAACCTTAATTCTGAGTGTTTCCGGAACTCCTACCTTTAAGGGCGGTCCTTTGATTAGTATGGTGAGAGTGGCCAGATTGCTAACTCAACAAGCCTACCTTTTTGGGGATTTGTCTGATTAGGGAGCTGGGAACTCAGTTACACAAGATGGAATTCACTCCTTCCCCAAAGCAGGGGTAAGTAGTTAGATTGCTCCCTTAAGGGCTGATTCCGAGTATTGAACATAGTGGCCACATCCTCTCTTTGGAAGAGTGGACTCAGTCATAGTAGGACTATGACTTATTGTTCGTTAGAGGAATCAGTGGTACTTAAAGAATTAGATGTAATTACAGGGGCAAAATGGTAAATAGGCCAAGTTGTACTTATGAGTAATCTGTGAAGGGTTATCACACTATTGATTGGTTGATATGAACATAGAAATATATCTGTAGTGAAGAGAGTGCACCTATCGATCTTTATGAAGGAAATCGGAAATGAGATTTCCATGAGCAGCAAAACAAGACTATTCCAAATACAACCATGAATTAAATATGTTTATGGTCAACTTCAAAACAAATGGTTATACAATTACAATGCGGAAATTACAGCATGAACAAATACTTAATGTATAGAGGAAAACTCTACACACATATACAGAAGCGTGTCCATGCTCCGATGCGCATTCTGATCGAACAACAGCAACCACGAACACTCGATCTACACAATCACAACACAGCACGAACTTCGCACGAACACTTCACGCTCGTCCTCAACGATCTCCTCGGTCACGAGCTCCTCTGCAACACGAATGGCCTCCACAGCACCACGAACAGCCTCCAGAAAACCTCGATGGTGTCGAGTTAAGTCTGACACCACCAACAAGGTGACCTTGATATTCTCGGTGTGAGAATCCAGAGGGTGGGCTCTGTTCGGACTTGGTATGAGGCAGACTAACGGAGGAAACAATGATCACGTACACAACTGGGCAAGTGGGAGATGGCGGAGACCTACCATATAGGTCGAGGCCCAATCGTTTAGATAAAGCTATGTGATCGTTGAGCAAAAGCTATGCGATCGTTTAGCTCTATCGTTGAGCTCAGTCTTTCACGTACAGACTCTACACGATCGTTTACCTTGGGCCAGCGATCGTCTAGCAAACCTATGCGATCGTTTAGTAAACACTGCACGATCGTTTAGCTTGCACCTGCATGATCGTTTAGCTCACCCAGCCATCGTTTGTTAAATCTGTATTTACTTGACGACCACCGTGAGTTTCTTTTTTTCGAGAGAAAACTCAAAAGCTTTTTCAAACTTTTGTAAAAAACCTTCTTTTCAAAATAGGAAACCACTTTCCTTTTAAACTCATGGTTACCATGATCCAATAACCACCCACTACTTTGGTTATTTAAAAGAAAAAGTATTAATTATCTAATAATTAATATTATTATAAACATAAATGATAACCAACTTATCTTACTATATTTATAACCTATAGTTTTAATATTTCATCTCATGAAACATATAAACCATAGTTTTTTTTCTATTCCAATGTAAATCTCATTTACATCAATCTTCCACTTAATATATCTTATACATCATACCCATTATATCATATATAATCAAAATACCTCTTGTTAATTTGAACATTTCAAATCAACACCAAAAACTGATCCTTAACAGAATCCAAGCTACCAAAGGGACCTCATGGACATGTAGATCCGAAGCTCTAACGATACGTGAATAACTGACTAAACTCTTTAGTCACGGGATCCACCATCCGTTAACTGCCAGGCACTCCACTAAAGACCGATAGCTGAACTCTCTTCACTACAGATATATTATGTGTCCATCTTAACCAATCAGCAGTGCGACAACCCTTCACTACAGATCCCCTGTAGTTACATCTGTTTCTTTAAGTACCATTGATCCCTCTAATGAACATAAGTCATAGTCCTACTATGACTGAGTCTTCTCTTCCAAAGAGAAGTTGTGGCCACTATGTTCAAGCCCCAGAATCAACCCTTAAGGGAGCAATCTCTCTACTTATCCCTACTTCGAGAAAAGAGCGAATTCTATCTTGTGGATTGAGTTCCCAGCTCCCAGATCAGGCAAGTCCTCAAAAAGGTAAGCATGTTGAGTTAGCAATCTGGCCACCCTCA
>NC_052360.1:36435188-36447821 GCF_009727055.1 Benincasa hispida | reverse complement strand
CGTTGTATCCCATAAGGATCAGATCCTTAGCTTCATACATAAGTATGTAGACCCTCGTTCTCCGAAGATACTTGAGGATCGTCTTGATCGTCGTCCAGTGATCAAATCCTCCATTCCTTTCTTAAAATACAACGAATCCTCGACTCCATCATTCGTAATGATGTTTTGTGCTTCAGTGAAACCCATATAGCGAGCCGGTGGGTTCATAACCTTCCCACTACATCGAGGTAGTCTCAACTTTTGAGTTGGTTAACTAGACGTCCCGACCTCAACAACTCTTGTTGATCTGTCAGTCTGTTCAACAACTCTTGTTGAACCTTCAGCAGTCTTAGTTTCACTAGAGATCTCACGTAAAATGAGCTTACTTCGTGGCGTATGATCCCTCATGTGATCTTCTTCCAAGAAGATAGAATTAGTGGAAACAAACACTTTGTTTTCACTTGGATCATAGAAGTATCCTTCTTTCATTTCCTTGGAGTAGCCCACAAAGAGGCAAACCCTCAAACGCAGTTCCAACTTCTTTGTGTTAGTCACTAGCACATGTGTCAGATAGCCCCAAATCCTGAAGTGGCGTAAACTACCTTTACGACCTCTCCATAACTCAATAGGTATTTCAAAAATACTTTTCAAGGGAATGTTGTTTAGGATATAACATGCAGCCTGCACTGCATAACCCCAAAACGAGTCTAGAAGATGAACATAACTCAGCATAGACTGAACCATGTTCAACAAGGTTCTGTTTCTCCTTTCTGATACACTATTTTTCTGTGGTGTACTAGGGGTCGAGAGTTGGGACGCAATCCCATGTTTTATCATATAGCTCTCGAATTGGAGGTCCATATACTCTCCACCACGATCAGATCGTAGTGTTTTTATCTTCTTACCTAACAATTTTTCAACTTCAGCTTTATACTCCTTGAGCTTGTCAAGGGCTACAGACTTACATTGTATTAGGAAGAGATACCCAAACCTTGAATAATCATCTATGAAAGAGATGAAATATTCATACTCACCTCGAGCTCTAACATTAATCGGACCACAGAGGCCTGAATGTACAAGCTCCAAGCCTTCCTTGGCTCTGTAACCTTTTCCAGTAAAAGGTTGTTTGGTCATCTTGCCTTCGAGGCATGATTCACATACCGGCAAGGAGTTTTCTTCCAAACTCTTTAGAAGTCCACTGTTCACCAACTTCTCAATCCTATTGAGGTTGATGTGACCTAACCTTAGATGCCAAAGATGGGTGTTTTCCTTTGGTGAAACTTTTGGTTTTTTAGCTGTTGTTGCCGTACTGAACATTTCAGTGTTAAACAAGGCTTTTATGACTAACGGCCTTAGTACATATAAGTTATTTTCCATTGAACCATAACCAATCTCCATTTCATTCTTGAAAATAAACATTTTATTCTCAGAAAATGAGACGGTATAGCCTTGTTCAATGAGACAAGAAGCCGAGATTAAGTTCCTCTTAATATGAGGAACTACAAAAACATTATCCAGTTACAGATAATGTTTCTTGTCAAGAAATAACTTTAGCCTGCCTACTACAACAGCTGAAACAACCTCACCATTACTGACTCGAAGAGTCATCTCTCCCTATGACAACGTTTTCCAGGAATTAAATCCTTGGTAAGAGGAACTGACATGATTGGTAGTACCTGAATCAAGGATCCAGGCAGAATCATCATTCTCTACTAGACATGTCTCCAAGACCAAGAAATCATATATACTGACTTGTCTCCTCTTTTAGAGAGTAGTGGGATGGAGGTCATTTTCCATGAAATTCGTTTCACACGATTCATTCCATTGTACGTAATCGGTCATTTTTAAAAGCTTTAAATGGAAATACTAACGAGTTGCTGAAAAGAAAAGCACATTGACCTACGTTAGGTTTTAATCAAATACCCTTTGTAAAACAAAACAACATCCAATAAGGTTTTAGCAAAACCAGCATGAATCCCGTGTGACAACTAATTTCGCAATGACGCTTCAAAGGTTTAGGACAAAAGCCGCCTAAGGGAGGTAAGTTATCCCTCCCCTGAATTGAGAAGTTCTCAACCAATCATTAATACCAGAACAACTCTTGTTCCTATAACGACTAGCCATCATTTGATTTGGCCAAGAGATCATTAACTTACTTAACAATCTCACGTAAAAGTGACCATCCATTTTAAGCCTTAGAGGTCCGTCCCAAAAGGCCAATCCTAAGGGAAAAATCCGATTGGGCCAAAACCTAAAGCGACCCTATCCATTTCTGAAGTTCACCTTGATATTGACCAACTGCACAAAACCCTTCTTAAGGGGGCCGCTACTAGGGCGACACGAGGGCATATAGAATGATACCAATTGAAGGAAATCAGGAACGAGATTTCCATGAGTAGCGGAACAAGACTATTCCAAATTACAATCATGAATTAAATATGTTTATAGTCGACTTCAAAACAAACAGTTATACAATTATAATGCAGAAATTATAGCATGAACAAATACCAAATGTACAGAGGAAAACTCTACACACATATATAGAAGCGTCTCCACGCTTCGATGCGCACTCTAATCGAACAGCAGCGACCACGAACACTCAATCTACACGACTGCAACATAGCACGAACACTTCGCGCTCGTCTCAACGATCTCCTCGGTCACGAACTCCTCCGCAACACAAATGGCCTCCACAGCACCACGAATGGCCTTCAGAAAACATCAATGTGGTCGAGTTTAAGTCTGACACCTCCAACAAGGCAACCTTGGTATTCTCGGTGTGAGAATCCAAAGGGTGGGCACTATTCGGACTTGGTATGAGGCAGACGAACGGAGGAAACAATGATCACGTAAATAACTGGCAAGTGGGAGATGGCGAGAGACCTATCGTATAGGTCGATGCCCAATCGTTTAGATAAAGCTATGCGATCGTTTTAGCAAAGCTATGCGATCGTTTAGCTCAGTCTGTCACATATGACCTCTACACGATCGTTTACCTTGGGCCAGCGATCGTCTAGCAAACCTATGCGAACGTTTAGTAAACAACTGCATAATCGTTTAGCTCACACCTACACGATCGTTTAGCTCGCCCAGCGCGTCGTTTAGTAAATCTGTATCTTACTTGACGACCATCGTGAGTTTTTCTTTTCGTCGAGAGAAAACTCAAAACCTTTTTCACATAAGGCATCACTTAAAGGCATGATCCACTTGTATTTCACACTATACATGCTTAAGTTTTAATATAAGATAACCAAGAGGGCTTGTTTTATGGATTATGATTAAATTGCAGAATTAAAATAACACTTATTTTAATTCATTGAACAATGTGTTATCTTTTACAAAACAAAGAGACTCCAAGAGAATTAAGGACACACCAATCCAACACTTTAGTTGGAGTGCCTCGCAGTTAACGGCATGGTGGGATCTTCGTGACTAAAGAGTTTAGTCAATTATTCACGTACCATTGGATCTTCAAGCTACAGGTTCATAAAGTCCCCTTGGTAGCTCAATGGATTCAAGTTGAGAATCAGTTCTTTGATTTAGTTTGAAGTGTTGAAATTAATATTAGGAAATTCAATTATATATGATATAATTGGTGTGATGTATGAGATACTTCAAGTGGAGGATTAATGTAAATATTATTTACATTAAGTACCATAAAATCGAAAAAGAACTATGGTTTGTATGTTTCATGAGATGAAATATTAAAACTATAGGTTATAAATATAATATGGTAAGTTGGTTATCATATTTATTTATAATGAATTAATTATGTGATAATTAATTCTTTTTCTCTAATAACCAATTGAGTGGGAGGTTATTCGTGGTTTTATGGTAACCGTGAGATAAAAGGAAAAATGTTTTCCTAAAATTTCAGGGAGTTGCCAATTTCGAAAAGAACTCATGGATAAGCTATCAAGTGAAAATATTTTACTAAGCGATAACTAACAGAGATTAAACGATTGTGCATCATTGACTATACGATAGTCGTACAGTTGATCGTAGCTAAACGATCGCGTGCTTTGAACATACGATAGCCTGCCATTTACTAAATGATCGAGCACATCTTCTATATGATAGACGCTTCTTATCTCTCACTTGCTCGATCTTCTACCCAATCGTTGTTCTCAGTCTCTTCCTCAAGCCAAGTTCATACAGAGCCCACAACTCATGGATTCTCACACCAAGAATACCAAGATAACCATTGTGCTGGTGTCCTCAGTCAACTCGATTGGTTTCGAGGAGCGGTTGGTCATTTATTATGTTCGTGCTGTTGATCAAGTTGTACCACTCGTTGCGTTCGACAGATTCATTGCTGTTATTCGACACTTGGAGATTGATTGAGGGAGTTTGTCTTCAAAGGTACGCATACTCTATCCTTTGATTCTATCGTCTAGCATGTTGTAATTTCGTTTTGTGCATGACCTACTAAGGGGACCATATGGACTTGTAGCTCGAAGCTCCAACTGTACGTGAATAACTGATTAAACTCTTTAATCACAAGATCCACCATCCGTTAACTGTCGAGCACTTCACTAAAGACCGACAATTGCACTCTTCTCACTACAAATATATTGTGTCTATTGGATATAACCAATCAATAGTACAATAACCCTTCACAGGTCGCTCGTAAGTACAACTAGGCTAATTTACCGTTTTGCCACCATAGTTACATCTAACTCCTTAAGTACCACTGATTCCTCTAATGGCACCACATAGTTCAAGCCACGAACTCAACCCTTAACGGAACAATCTATCTACTTACCCCTGCTTCAGGGAAGAAGTGAATTCCATCTTGTGTAGCTGAGTTCCCAGCTCCCCAATTAGACGAATCCCAAAAGTGGGAAGAGTCGGCAATCTGGCCACTCGCATCCATGCAAATCAAAGGACTACCCTCATAGGCAGGAGTTCCCAACTCACTCAGGATTAAGGTCATGTTACATATGGTCATCCTAGTGAAATGAAAGTCTTTGTCATGAACGGCGTTATATAACGAGACTAAACATTCCATGGTCCAATCTTATACAAAGTCCTTTGTATAGGACACCCCTGCTCGCATGTCTTCACATCAATGATCAAGATCAGACCATCTATAGTACTTTACAACACTTGTAACATCTATAAAGCGGGTCATATCCGTAGTGTCACCATGATAAGGTTCCCTCATTTATCCATATACTACAGACCATTTAGGTTATCACTTAAGACATGATCCACTTGTATGTCTCCATATACATACTTAAGTTACAACGATAACCAGAGATCTTAGTTTATTGGTTTGTGGTTAATACTATTAAAATATCTCATATTTCATAGATAACAATGAATAAAATATCTCATATTATTACATCATAGCATTTGTTCATATAGGTGTTTATAAACTATAGGACCCTACGAGATTTAGGGTATCAACCCCAACAATCTCCCACTTGTCCTAAAGCGAGAGGGTGTACAAGATAAAAACAAGTACAAAACAATAAACTAGAGCACTAGGGCATTAAGGCCCAGTACAAAATCCATTGTTGTATAGAATTGCATTTACACTATTGGTGGGTGTTAAGCATGTCTACATTATGTTAAATGTTAAATGTATTTGTGGAGTTGGATTAATGTAGTTTCTGAGATGATTTCCTCTGGTTGTTGTTTTCTTTTACATTTCAAAGTTAATTGTAATGGCCCCTGTGTTTTTGGGCATATTAACTTGCTATCGACTCTATAATTCAAAGTGTGAGTCTGTTCGAAGCATGGAGATACACATTCCTTTGAGGAAAAATAAGACCAAGAGTTGGTCAGATCATGTAAACAATGGGGGTAAAGATTGTTGAGTATGGGATACTCATTGCAAGGTAGACATGCACGCACTAAACGATCGTGTAGGCCAGTATGCCTCATCGCATAGTCACTGGCTACACGATCACTCGGTAAATGTTATTCAGTGCTTGTTCTTCGATCGTCTAGACGATCTTGCTTCATAGCATTATAGTCATCTACACATTCGTTTAGTCTCGTGTTTAAACTTGGTGCGCTGCACGATCGAGTGGCCTTCATGCTTCATCGCATAGTCAAAGGTACTCGATCATTGCTACACGATCGTGGTTACTCGACCACTTTTACAAGACGATTGAGAAGAAGTTCGCCCGAGCGGTTCAAGACCCGGTTCGCTTGTTGAACCAGTATTCTCAATGGTTTAATATAATAGATAGATTTATTTTTAGTTTTTTAGGCTAATCATCTCGGTCCATTAATTTTGGTGAATGTACATGGGATGTATGTTTTGTTATAGGTTATGCATTGGTCATGCATCATCTCTATATTGTAAGAGTTATGATATAGTAGTATGCATGATTCAATTACATAAGAGCATGTTCAGTCATCGTTATAAGAGTTATATTTATGCATGCATCATCTTTATATTATAAGTATTATAATCTAAGGGTGTATGGAAGCATGTATGATTAGTTCATTACCAAGTATATGAGAGTTATATATAGTAATGAATGGACATTGCATGAAGCATGACACATAGGTTAAATTTATAAGAGTTATAAATACCTAGTCTAGCTTAGCAATGTGGATGATTTTGGTTGTTTCTTATTATAAGGTTGTAATGGAAATTAGAACTAAAATCATTAAGAAAGACATGCATGCAAATTTAGGCTTGAATCATGTTTTAAAAGAGTTTTAAAATTTGATGGAGATAGACCTAAGGTCACGGTTGTAATGAGATTAGAAACCTAAGTTAATCTTTTAATTAGTTAAATAGAATTAAATTGACTTATAAAAGATTAAATATGTACCAAATTTATCTATAAGGGACCTTTTGTCTAAGGTAGACTCTGTCTAGGCTGGGGTACTTAAGCTGATGGAAATGGAACACCCCTACCCGAGAACCTACCTGGAAAGGTGAATTAGATAGATTTATTGCATGCATGCAAATTTAATGATAGTTTGTTAAAGTGTTTAATGGGACTTAATTCGAACTTGTTTAATTATCAAAAGTAAGAGTTGTTTTTAGCAAATTAAACTCACTTAGATAAAATCAGTAGCTGGATTGTCTAAGTTAATGAATCCCTAGGTAGAACATTCAGTGGGAGGTACTTGGGGTATATGATACTTCACTTAAACCTCTTTATGTTTCTCTCTTAATGTTCATACTGTGAGATCTATCCTCGGCCTCGAGGCATCCTGAAAGTGCCCCCTAAAGGATAGTGTTTGGGTAGGTCAATATCAAGGTGAATGGAGAGAATGTTCATAGTAAGTGGGAGCAAGACATGTGACAACATATCCCACGATTTCTCTCATTAGGTTGGATAATGTTTTGTACATCGCCTCAAGGCACCCTGGGAGTGTCCCCTTAAAGGATGGCAGTTTTGCACGACTCTTTATCTGATCTCTTGTATGGGATAAGGTCGCTTTACTCCCTTGTCCAATATGCTTTTTCCCTATGGTGAGCACATTTGGGTGGGACTCTAGGGCCTAAAATGAGGGGTTTCACTTATGCGGAATTGTAAAAGGTTAAAAGTTCTAGACCGAAAAATGGTGACTGTTAGAGTCGGTTACAAGAGTAGTTTCCGTCTAATGGTTGAGCACGTCTCATCCCAGTGAAAGGGCACCTGATCACCCCACCGGTGACTTTTGTCCTGCCTCGTTAGGGCATCATTACAAAATAGATGTCTTTTCACTGAGGATACATAGGAACTATTTTACTAAAACTAAAATTGGTAATACATGGACTTATTAAGTTTGTTCATGTTTTTCAACAACATTAAAATGACTACAGCCACATTAGCTTTATTAAGTGTCGATAAATTGACTGGTGAAAACTATGCTAGTTGGAAAAACACGATAAATACTATACTAGTCTTCGATGACCTGAGGTTCGTCCTTATGGAGGAATGCCCTCCTATTCCAACTCAGACTGCTGCTCAAAATGTTCGGGAGGCATATGAGATATGGACACAAGCGAATGAAAAGGCCCGAGATTACATCTTGGCTAGGCTAAACGATGTTTTGGCCAATAAGCATGAGCCTGTGTCTCTACACGTGAGATCATGGAGTCCCTGCGGGGGATGTTCGGACAACCGTCTGGATAGCTCAAGCATGAAGCTCTAAAATGCATCTTCAACTCCAAAATGGAGGAGGGTACATCTGTTCGAGAACATGTTCTGAACATGATGGTCCACTTCAATGTGGCAGAGATGAATGGGGTCCGCATCGATGAGGGCAGCCTGGTTAGCATAATTCTGCAAACATTGCCAGAAAGCTTCTTGCATTTTGTCAGCAATGTTGTGCTGAATAAAGTTGATTATACCCTTACAACTCTCCTCAACAAGTTGCAGACATTCCAATCCTTGCTGAAAAGTAAAGAGAAGAAGGTTGGTGAGGCAAATGTTGCTTCATCTTCTAAGAAGTTACATCGGGATTCGACCAGGAACTAAGTCTGCACCTTCTACTTCTAACACATATACGTGGAAGAAGAAGAAGGGTGGTAAAGGGTCAGGGAAGACATCTGCTAACCCATAACCTATCGCACAGCAGGGTAGGCGACCAGTGTCGATTGAGAAAGGAAAATGTTTCCATTACAACAAGGATGGGCACTGGAAGCAGAACTATCCTTGCTGGCCGAAGGAGAAGAATAAGGCTAAGGCCAAGGAAAAATAAGGTAAATATGATTTACTAGTTTTGGAAACTTGTTTAAAGAAAAATGATGATTCTGTCTGGATTATTGACTCTGGGGCCACTAATCATGTTTGTTCTTCTTTTTAGGGAACTAGATCTTGGCGGCAGCTTGAGGCTGGTAAGATAACGATGCGAGTAGGCACCGGGCACGTTGTCTCAACTGTGGCAGTGGTTGGACGCTTGTTAACTTTACATAATAAGTTTAACATTTTGAATGATGTCTATGTTGTTCTCGAGTTAAAGCAGAACTTAATTTTTGTAAAGTGTCTGATTGAATGTAAATATACTCTCAACTTTTCGGTGAATAAATCGTTTATTTTGAAAAATGATGTTGGGATTTATTCAGCAAAACTGGAAAATAATTTGTATGTGTTAAGGCCGTTAGCAACAAAATCCCTCCATAACATAGAGATGTTTAAAACTTTCGTAACTAAAAAAAATGACTTAAGGTTTCTTCTTATGAAAATGCCCAACTTTGGTACCTTTGATTAGGGCACATCAATCTCAATAGGATTGAGAGGTTTGTGAAGAATGGACTTCTAAGCGAGTTAGAGGAAAATTCTTTACCTGTGTGCGAGTCATGCCTTGAAGGCAAGATGACTAAAAGACCTTTTATTAGAAAAGGTTATCGAGCCAAAGAGCCTCTAGAGTTAGTGCATTCAGACCTTTATGGTCTGATAAATGTGCGAGCCAGGGGAGGCTACGAGTATTTCATCACTTTTACTGATGATGATTACTCACAGTATGGGTATGTTTATTTGATGCAACGAAAGTTAGAATCCTTTGAAAAGTTCAAAGAGTTCAAGGCTGAAGTTGAAAACGCATTGGATGAATGGATTAAAACACTTCGATCAAATAGGGGTGGAGAGTTTTTGGATTCTAAGTTCCAAAACTATATGATAGAACATGGAATCGTTTCCTAACTCTCAGCACCTGGTACACCTCAGCAGAATGGTGTATTGAAGAGGAGAAACAGAACCTTGTTGGACATGGTTCGGTCGATGATTAGTTACGCTTCCTTACCGAACTCGTTTTGGGGTTTTACAGTGGAGACTGCAGCTTATATCCCAACTATGTTCCTTCCAAGAGTGTTTCCAGAACACCTTTGGAGTTGTGGAACGAGCGTAAAGCTAGTTTGCATCACTTCTGCATCTGGGGTTGCCCAGCCATGTGCTTGAGGATAATCCTAACAAACTAGAACCACGTTCAAGGTTGTGCCTATTTGAGGCTACCGCAAAGGTACACGAGGGTGTTACTTTTATGATCTTAAAGAAAATAAGGTGTTTGTGTCGACAAATGTTGCCTTCCTGGAGGAGGATAATATGAGGGAGCACAGTCCACGTTGTAAAATCGTGTTGCATGAACTTTCCAGCAAAACTACTGAAACTTCAATAAGAGTTGTTGAAGGGCCTGCTACATCAACAAGAGTTGTTGATGGAAGTTCATCTAATCGGTTCAATCTACCTCAAGAGTTAAGGGAACCTCGACGTAGTGGGAGGTTGCGAACCCACCTGTTTGCTATATGGGTTTCAATGAAATCCTGGCTATGGTAGTTGATGGCAAGGTTGAGGATCCGTTATCTTATCAGAAGGCAATGGAGAATGTTGACCGAGACGAATGGGTCAAAGCCATGGATCTCGAGATGGATTCGATGTACTTCATCTCAATATGGGATCTTCTAGATTAACTTGATGGGGTAAAACCTATAGGTTGCAAATGGATCTACAAGAGGAAATGGGGTGCTGATGGGAAGGTGCAAACCTTCAGGGCTCGACTTGTGATAAAGGGTTATACCCAGGTGGAGGGAGTTGACTATGAGGAGACTTTCTCGCTTGTTGCCATGTTGAAGTATACCCGTATTTTTCTATCCATTGCCTCATATTATGACTATGAGATATGGAAAATGGAAGACTGCCTTTCTGAATGGTAATCTTGAGGAGACCATTTATATGGTGCAGCTCGAGGGATTCATAGCCCAAGGTCAAGAGCAAATGGTTTGCAAACTGAATCGGTCCATTTATGGGCTGAAGTAGGCGTCTCGATCTTGGAACATTAGGATTGACACTACGATCAAATCTTATGGCTTTGACCAAAACGTTGATGAGCCTTGTGTCTTCAAGAAAATCATCAACAGTTCAGTAGTTTTCCAAGTGTTGTATTAAGACGATATCCTACTCATTGGGAATGATGTTGGTTTACTGACTTCAGTTAAGGAACTGGCTAGTGACCCAATTCCATATGAAAGATTTGGTGGTGGCTCAGTTTATTCTTGGTATTAAGATCTTTCGTGATCGAAAGAAAAATGTGCTATCACTGTCTTAGGCATCGTACATTGACAAGATGTTGCTCAAGTACTCGATGCAGAACTCCAAAAAGGGCCTACTGCCTTTTTGGCATAGAGTTACATTGTCTACGGAACAGTCCTAAGACACCTCAAAAGGTTGAGGAAATGAGACGGGTCACCTATGCATCTTTCGTTCGTCCTTATGATTGAGTTTGTTGGGATGCTTGACTTGTGTAGATCGAGGGAATACTTGAAGAAGAGTTCTTCAAAGGTATGATACTTGATTCCCTTTGTTTTAATAGAAAGCATATTTTAATTTACTCTATAATGCATAACTGTGGTTGTATTCTTGTAAATGCTTTATTCTTTCACAATGGGTTTGGAACGATCTTGCTTTTGCTCAATGGTTCTCTTGAATAAGAGATCCTTCATATTTATCTAGCAGAAGTCTGAAAAATGCTAGGCTCATTTAGCAGGTGCGAGATAAAGTAGATACCGCGATCTTAGAATACCAATGCCGACTCCTTAGCCTGTTTGGCAGTAGCTTATGATGCTTACCTATGTAGAATGGTACCTGTAGACATTTTGAATGCGCCCAGTATATTGAGAGAAGAAGCTATGGAAATAGATGAGCAAGTGTGAAGAGCAAAGCAGTTGGATGAACCTCTTAATCAAGTTTATGGAAAAATGGGTATTGTTGGATGACAAAGTTGAAGCTCGACGATTACAGTGCAAGGTTACCCACTATGTAATAAATAATGGAAGACTATACAAGAGTGTTGGGAAGGTTCTAGAACTCACAGTTCGTAAATTTTGTATTAAACATTCTATTTATCAATAAAATATTCTTGAGTATCTTATTCAATAAAGTTGTTGATTTTGCATTCTATTATGAAAATCTAATAAACATATCCATGGCTATAGAATGAATACTATAACTTTATGTGGTGACATAAATGAGATCAAGTTAATAGTATATAGCCTAAATAGTTTATAAGTATATTGATGAAATTGGGTATCTCATCCAAGTAACACTATTGCATGCGGCCCATTTTGTATAGGTAATACAAAAGATGTGATTCAGAGATCATTCATGTAGAGACATGTGAGTGGGGGCATCCTATGCAATGAGTTAGCATATAGACTGGACCACGAAATAGTCACTTTTCTTTCTAACGATCATTTACTGTTAAAACTAACTATTTCATACTTAAGTAACCTATGATAACTCGATCTTAATACTGAGCTAGCTATGAACTTCTATTTATTCGGGATTATCCTTTGATCTACATGGGTGAGAGTAGTCCAACAGCACTGCTCAATAAGCCTTCCATTTTGTTCCATCAAATCTCACGCTACTCCCGCGTCCAAATTCAACACCACGCTGGTCAAAAATCTATTCGTTATATCATACTCTCGTATAAATACATCTCGCTTCCATCACTAGCTTTCTCGCCACTCTGACCCTCTAATCGAAAAAATTTTGATTCACTAAGTCCAGATAACTACTTAATGAATCATGTCCTTGCTCTATCATGGCAAAGCCGGGGCTCCTGATTCATCAAGACCTGGAAGTCTAGCACTCATAAGAGAACAACCTAATCTGCTAACCCTAAGTGGGTTAGGAGTGAATTATACATCTTGCACAGCTATGTCCCTCAGCCTATCCATCCGGATCTTATCCCACAAAG